>NW_019215259.1:0-18981 GCF_002532875.2 Varroa jacobsoni | reverse complement strand
TATATTGGCTATGAGTTTGTGTTTACAGAAAACGATTTTTATAGATTTGCTTTTCCGTATCTATAGTATCTAGTCGGGTTTCTCAAGTTTTTTGTATTTTGTTATCCAAAAATTGATGAGCCAGAATCAGTTTTCTGAAGATATGCTAAGAAAAGAAGAGTAAAGTGAATAAACTCCTATAGTGCATTGCTACCACGTCATGTCGGCAACACATAAAAACCAATTAGCCTCTTCAAAGCAAAGCAGTATGTTTGGTGTCATAGTCTGCATGTGGACGCTGACGCCTGCTAACGGACATTGAGTTATCGTAACCTATGTTGAGATCCTGTACCCCCTAGAGCAAACTCATGATGGACAACAACAATCCTCCCTTCTTTCAACACCGAAAGACAGAAACTGTATCCCCAGAGGCAAAGTGCATCCACGCCAAAGGAAGGACGTCCCCTGTTAGTAGTTACCCGTGTTTCGGTTTACCAATGTCCAGCCCCAGCGAAACGACAAATGCCTTCCGATTTCCCACTCACATGGCGACCGGCAGACTGCTGTGTCAGCAGCCAATTATGACCATCCTACAAAACGTCACTACGATGTAATGGCTTGCATTCGAATGCGATGAAGAACCCCTAGCAGCTGTTACTAAAGACATTCGTTACGGTCTTCTCGAGTAAAAGACCAAAAGTAATGTATTGACAACACGTGAATGATAGCCAGTTACTTTGTACAACCATTATACATAATCATTATCGTATAAACAGGTGATCGCAGAATGTCGATTAACCTACCTTCCGCTACCTACAAAGGGTATCATTCAAAATTCATCCCGGCATTTGCTAGCCAGTGCTAAATAGAAAGGCATGATAGTTTGCGATTTTGATTACGTTTCATCACTAGGAGTTTTATTAAAAAATGTCTCTCCATAGCTACTAGTAGTAATTTTTGCACCCTTGTCAATTTTACCACAGATATCTTTGATCGTGACCATATTCTACGTATTGGTATTTTAAGCTCGAATATTGATCAGTTATCTTTATCATACTACGTTCTCATGATTCTGTAAAATCAGGTATATGCTCTACTTAGTGCCTAAGTAACATGGTAAGTAAATCGACATACCGCTCTAATACCTAGGCCGCGACCCATCATTTTCATAGAAATAACTAGAGCATTGTCTAACAAAGAGTTTCACTGCAGTTCCGACAAGGAAAGGAAACATATTTGGCGGTTGAAGTTTGACACGGTAAGTGGATGTTAGGAATGCGTGATAGGTGGGGTGTTTCGTACTGCTCGGGGTCCTGTCGCACTTTTAAATGGGAAACAGATCACTTCAGAGGTACTCAGTGGCGAACGACTCATATTTTGGCGTATATTTAACGTCTATGAAGTTGGTTATGAATCTCTCAAATCCAATGTAACAGGCATTTGTAAGACAGTGATGTGAATTACGTATTTAAGGCCAATATTTACCCTGATATATTTATATTTTTTAATTCGTTTTTTACTTTTTGACTCTCAAAATTAATTAAAAGGTAAAATAAATGCAAAAAGTAACTAACACTTCATAAGGAAGAACAGTTTTTTTGTGTTACTATGATTAGTAAGAAAGAACTGTATTAAAAAAGCTTTTCCGAAGCAGAACTTTTCGGATAATATGGCAGGCTTGTGGCGAGAATATAGATAAATCACGCGGTTGCAACTAAAGTTAAAATGACTCGGAAACAATAGTAAGTGGTTCTCCATTTTGAAACGGAATGCAGATCGTTGAAATAATGATACTCTCTAATTTTGCGAAAGAATATCTCTGATATGGCTTGCTAATGCAAGACTTGCAATCACAGGTAATATGATGTTAAAGTGCAAATGTTGCACAAGCAAAAAAACTTTTAATATCGGTTCGTAAGGTAAAGTTCATTAAGGGTTCAAGTGGGGCAGAAGGACTCGAACTGTGGCTCTCCGACCCCCTAGCTGGTTGCGCAGTTGTCCAACACATTGTCAACGTAAGGAACGACATCCTGCTTGACAAAGTGAATGCAGTATAATTTTTCAAGTGGAAAACAGTACGTCACGGATAACGTAACATAAACGGATACCTAGGACATACTTAGCTATAATATACGCTAATTTTATATCTTTAGCTTGAGATAGGCATCTACGAATTACCATGTCTCAAAAAGGACGTGAAAGATTTCCGTGCAAACGGCTTAAGTTATTTTTCAGTTAAAATTGAGAAACTCAACTCGGCTAAATCAAAATTAGGTAGTAGCGTTACTAGGCTGTTTTTTATGATGTAAGTGCTGCTGGATCTAGATTAAGGTTAGCAAACCCCGTCCCTGTAGTGTCTATAGTAGCAACATGTTTTAAAATGGATTTTGATATTTCACAAGGAAGGAACAGGGTTCTCTGTACGGTTGTGAACCTAGGTTTCGTCGGGTGGAAGCTGCGTTGAACATACGCCGTTTTGCCTGATAGCCTAATTTTCCATCAGCTTACGAAGTGCTTACAGTGCGAACCTTGGTAAGATAATTCCCCCGATTACCGAGGGTTGCGAGATAGTTGAGGAAATATTATGTATATACAATTAAGTATATCCAGCCTTGTATAACACCAAGAATCTTTTTCATCGTTTCATAAAATACGTGTCACTACATTAAAAAATAGGTGATATAAAACCACCATTAGAAATGACGCAGAAGATCAAACAGGAGAGACAAATGTGTCGCTGTGTGTTTCAAATGTCTAAGTTAACTTAATTACCAAATATAGAAGTCAATTAAGTTTCCTCCCGAGTTTTTTTTATTACTAGCAAACATTCGAGATCAAGGTATGATTAAAAAAAAAAAAGAAAAGATGGAAGTTCAATGAAAACTAGAAATCTGAGGGTTAGACTGAAGCTCTTTGTAGGGCACCTTTAATAGCTTAGTCGCCTTAGCGACCAAAAGCTTCGGCCTTCTTGTGTTGAATGATCATTTTTATAGGAGCATTCCCGTTCTTCCGATCGGGAGAGTACATGTTTGGTACACCATGACCGCCTGCGGCAAAGTATCGCTGTACTATAGCAACGTTCAAGGTAGACAACATGTTTGCTTTGGTTCAGAAATGAGTACGGCTAGCCACATATGATCATATTGTCACGAAATCATTAACAACTTTTTACGTGTTTCCTGTTTTCCTTACTCAGTTGATCTCTACTAAGCTTTGTCGGCCTAACGGGACACCCTGAGTGTCCATTGTGCTATAAGCTTTACCACCTATTCTCTAAACCTTGTTGTCTAGCCGGCCAACCTTGTGCAATGGTGATTCTTGTGGGACAGGTTTGACTTCCTAGCCCCGGGCTCTATTTAATACTCTTGTTCCTCGTTCCCGAGAGGTCGAGACGACTGTCAATCGGACTTCCGATGGCTGACACTCCTCCTGACGTGAACAGCATCTCTGCTTAGCTTAAAAACCCATTGCAGAGGCTTCTCGAAATATAATAGCACAAACGAAGCTTGATCGACATGACAGAACACCGCGAAACGTAAAGGCCGTTTTTAAATGACTCCATGTCGAATCTTCTCTCTAAGATCCAGTGCAGATAGAGAGCCATAACGCATTACGCAGAAAATTTCCCCAGCTGCGTTTCTGATTCATCCATCCGAAATTAAGATGTCTGACACGATGTGTGTTCTCCACATGTTCAGCACCGATGGCTCAGATGCAAGCATGTACGGGATCGGAAGACAGTTCCTTGCTGTGGTCGCTCTACAAAGTACATGGTACCGGCTTTAAACGACACTTAAATTAAGGTTACACATAAAAGTTGCGATGGAAACGGGAGTTGCTACAACGAAGACGATTTTTGGAATTCTGCCTAGACAGATACAATGAATATGCTAATTCGCTTTTCAGTCCTTAAACTTACGGTTATAGCCACGCATCTCTTCAAACGGCCATTTGGTTTCAAAACGATTTTCGTTTCATATAAGGAAAGTCCACGAATAGCACGCTTTGGAGAACTGTGGAATTCATTTGTGCCTAGCCTAAACATTTAAAAGCAGGATTCCTTGTCCCGTGGGTGAAGTAGCAGAGGGCTGTGATCCCTCAAACGCTAGGTATACAAGCACTTCCTACATATAGAGCTATATTATAACAAAGCATGTTCTTTTTTCTAAGAGGTGACACACAGGTTTCAGTCATGTAGTTTGTCTGGTTCACCTTTGTCTGAATTCCGCTGGGCCATTGAAAGTTAGAATGCCCTTTGCAAACAAGGCCGGTGTGGTGTCAGTTTGCCTTCAGGGTTCAACTAGATACGTACGTAATACAAGTAAATAAAAACGAAATTCAAAAAAACCGAAAGCAACATTTCGCTTTATATTAAAGTTACCGACAAGCACCCTGAATAGTAACAACATTCGAATTTTTGTATAATACAACCAGAATATAAGACCTTTAAAAACATATAGGAAAAGGACATATATTTAGCATAGCGTAAATGTATGTTTATGGTAAAAAATATATGTAAAAATATATAATGCCTAAAGAAATGGCTTTCAAAAACGATGTTGCAATAGGCCTAAAGAACAACGCGTATTTATAAGAAAATAACCTGCAATCAGTAGTACAGTATCTGTGAAAAGGTGGACAGGAAACGTGATCAACAAATTAGTTGTATGTACGTACCTCCCTTGTGGACCTCAAAGGATAACCTTAAAAGTTATATCTGAATATTGAGCTGAGATTATTTTTTAGATGTGAATTTCTAAGAGCATCTTTTAGTAGGTAGAACGAACGTTACTGCTGTTTTTCAAATCTATATATGTCAGATATGTTATGCTAAGAAACGAACAAACATATACTGGTAATAGATAAAACTTATCGGTGCACTGCTGGCTTTTGAACCCTGCGGCCTCATTTTAACTCTCCCATCTACGGTAATCGTATTCAACTTTTTTTTTGAAACATCGAGTAAGCATTGAGAAGTGGAAGGTTCTTAAAAGTCGCTGATAAATTGGATTGTGTCTTGATATCTTTTGCGAGAAAAATGCACTTCAGTGTATCAGTACGCTGCTTTGGTTATTGGGATAAGATCGACACAAGTGTGCGTAGTTTTCATCTGTTCGAAGTTGCTGGTTCCTCAGTCTTCGCCGGGCGGAAGGCAAAACTAGCTACTTTGTAGGGATTATCTTCCCAGGCTGTCGCGTACTACCACCTCAGCATAGAAAATGGCATAGAGAACCAATAGGATATAGCCACGCCTGCGATAGCTGCGTTCTTCTTCGAAAGGTTTGCAAGAGTGCTCTCTAAAATCATATCTACTTCAGCTTTCAATACTTCAGTAAATACGTAAAATTCATCCTCTCTATCTTCTTAATTCTACAGAGAGATATATGCTTTGCAAAGTAAGTAGTTTCAAGATACTGTGGACATGACAAGTTAGCATGTTCCGAAGATGAGGTTCTAAAACGTTCACTGCAAATTTAGAAGGACCATCTATTTTTAGGATTTTACGGGCCCCTAGGTGAAAATTCGACGACCACTGTATTAGTATTGTTATTGCGCTAACTAATAAATATCTACACGATCATAAAGCTCGATTACTATTTATGATTACTCTAAAAAGCCCTTTACACTTGTAAATGATATACATTAAAAAGGCAGTACTATTCTCCAGTAGTCTTCTATCGTGTTATACACGTACTACAGTCGGGCAAAGATTCTGCAAAGTATACGACCTAAACGGTACAGCGTTTTTGCCTGTTCAATCTCCTTAGTTAGGCTTGCTCTCATTACTCGAATAGACTTGGCCCCGCTGTTGTTAAAAGTGAAGAGGGCTTCTCTGAGGACTGGTCCTTATGATCCGCGGTCGGTCTTCAGGATTCCGTGAGCCTGTTCAATCGTTTGTACAAGTTTCGGTGTGCTTTTGAACATCCCTCTAACCTCCTTCTGCTAGGTCCGTTTAGACCTTTCTCTTCTGCATGGAATAGGTCCTCCATACTGATGCTCCATACATTGCTGATGACGGCATCTTTAGTGTAAGTCCTCATTAACGTCTCAAAATCTGTGACGCCTGGAAACGTCTGTGAGCCTTCGAATGGTCTTTGCCAAACACTTATATAGTTACAAGCTATCAAAGCTTTATAGATATGAATTTGATGATCTTACACGTAAATTATTTTTTTTTGTTTCCCAATAAGGGCCATTTGGCACGTTCTGTAGTAATTTATTCTGAATATTTAATTATATTCGATTGTTTTTATTGAAACGAAATTAGGCCCCATTATAAAAAGGAGATACTTTCTAAGCGTTATTGTTAAACGACACCTATTTAACGGTATTCGACGACAAACAGAAGTTATAAGTGGAACTGATTGAACCTCAGATCTATAACCTTCCGCACAGTTCAGTAGAAGCAAGTATTTTTAGATTTTACGGAAGTATTCGCTGATCTATCTACTGCTAAACAAACGTGGCAGCAGAATAATTTCTTAAGTGATTTTTATGAAATAAAAATCTATGCTACATCTATGTACTTGCTTTTATTTAAGTAGTGCGACCTTAACGTGTGTTTCTTTTGTCTGCGTCCAAATATGTCATGCGATCAGTACACGGTGTTCTGAAGAAAATGGTTGAAACCGTACAGGCGACATCGCCTTGAGAGGTCGTTGATACTTATCAGCGTAGAACGAGTAGGTCGGTGAAGTGTGGAGCGCTAAAATATAGAGAGATTGTCTGGCCTGGGCAAACCATTCGCGTTATGTCGTCTCGAGTTATGTGCAGTCTGTCTGTCAACCGTAAATCACAAGGACTCTATTGCTGCAGCGTACGGAAGTTATGAGACGGTCATATGCTGCCCCCGAGGGCGCGCAATGGTCAACACGCACTGAAACACACACCAGTTTCATATATTTCCACAGGGAGTTCTTCCTGCTATTCTTCATGAGTCATAACGGCTAAGTTTATGGCATTGCATTTAATACGAAGAGAGACAATTTGCTATGATAGCCCTGGAGCTTTTACGCAATTTGAACTTTTCAATTCTGTCAGCCGAGAAGTGAGATCTGCCACACCGATCTAACGGCTGGTCTTTAATTTAAAGTTTTCAATTTAAAGTGTCCATATAGGCATTTTTATACCGTATAATTCCACTGAGTACTACAGGGGAGCTTACGTGATTCTGTTTTCGTACGGGGCACCTCTCATGACATAATCAATATAGCAAAGGTGCAATGTAACTAAATGTGCAATGTAGACATACATTCTGCACGCTTAGCAATCGATAGGTACAATTTCGAAAACCTATACATACATATATGATAATATAATATGAGAAACTATTTCTTTTTCGAATTTCCGCCGTGACATACATTTGATTTTCATCTGTACCAGAAGCAATCTTTGTGATTTCTCACGGCTGCTATCATGGTGGTTGTAATTGTCATTTTCGTTTCGTCACCCAATCGACATGTGGCGACTTAACAAGGCGAAACCCATTGGCCATACACGAATAGACGACAGTGAGCGACAATAGCTAGTACAACACGACTGCGATGTCAGATGACGTGAGTTGATTGGATAATACAGGCTGAGTTAGGCTCGGGGAAGGCACGATGTGGCCATGATAAAATCCGGGCACGCAGCGCGTACCGCTGAGGTTCTCGCATCGAGTGGGTCGGACTTTGTGGGGGTGTATGTGTGTGAAACAGCGTTCGTAAACACTGCTGTATATAAAGCTCACGCTTATGGCGATGCACAGGTAGCAAACAAAAAGAAGCTTGGGTGCGACAGAATACTATGGCCGTCAGCTCATTGAGGTGGCGAAGTGGCAGGTGGACGTACCGCGTCACCGCTTGTAACCATGCGCGTCATTATCCGGCCTGCACTTCATCAGGGAGGAAGTGCAGTTTCGGATCAGTTGGTCACGAAATATGTCGCAGACACTGCCAATCTCCACGGAGGGCGGGCTATTGTTCCTTTGACTGAGGTCGTAAAGACGGGAAAAAGATGACGGGTATAGGTTTTGGTAAAGCCATGTGTCTGTTTGTAGCGAAGCTTGCTTGTGTAGTATAAATGGAAACAAATAGAGGAGTGTATTCGTAGAAAGGCATATATATATACATATATACGGATTAAAAATATTATAGATATGAAGTGAACGAAAATGAATCCGAGTGGCAAGGGGAAACCGCTAACAGATAAAGTAGCTGATGGATAGATGTTGGATTCGCCATTCCATTGGCTGTCCTTATTATTGCAGCCTTATGACTATTGCTTCAGATACTTATTCCAGTAATCCTTTATAATTTTTCCCTCCAATACTTTCGCATATTTACTAAAAATGTCCTGTTTACCCTATCGTACGGGCTAGACAGAGTTTTCCAGCAAATAGACGTATTTGAGAAAAATAATATCCGGTACCGCAAAACATTGAAGCGTCTGTTTTTACTTAGCGGACGCAAATTTTCTTTCATGATTTAAAGAGCACTAGCAGTACTTCGATTCATTCTAATCTGGGCTCAAGATTGCCCACATAACGGAGATGTCTATACGACACTCCTAATATAAAATGTTTAGCTCCTAACTAAAAAGGCAAGACATCACTGCATCTTGGCCTTGAAGCCGAGAACTTATTTTTAACTTCCTTAAATGTTGTCTGCAAATTTATTTGTTTAGTAACTTGATTCTTTTCAACTTGATTAATTGTATTATAATAGCTGTTAATCACAAATGATTTCTGTTTTATAGACCGTGTCTCGAGGTCAAAATAGTTATCTATAGTGCAAAATTCCAGATCTAGTTCTATCCTCGAGTTAATCACTCGAGTTCTATCCTGTATAAGAAAATACTCGCTCTGAAGAATGGAACGATGTGGGTAATAAGAAGTCGTACTAGCGCGCATGTAGTTGTTATGTAAAATGTGCTGCCTTGTGTAGATATCGCAACTTATTTATAATGATATGTACCGAATATATTCATCAAGCTACGTACGAAAGTGACCTCAGTTTGTCACAGGTTGTAGATACATTCGTAGAAACGTCTCTGGCCGTATCTATCTATGTTCGAGAGTTTCTGGGCCAGGTCCTGAAGCGGCAAAAGGAAAAAGAACAAAGACCCAACGGTGGACGTTTCACATTGCCATGACATTCCTTGCATTCCTGAAGGAAGATGGACCATACGCTTCGTGTCTCGCGTTTGCACGTAATAGTATGAGCTTTTTCCACTCGCGAGAACGCAGCCGAACCAGATTCCGATAAGAAAACCTCACATGAAAGTGAAACGCAACGATCGATTCCCAACTGATAGAGATCGGGACTGAAATGATTCGTGATCTGTTTTCGATTTGAATCAGAGGACAGCGCCAATGGTCAAACTCCGTATGAAAGATCAGGGACAACGAACCACAGTTGGGAGGTGCAAAATAAAATAGATTCGACATCGAACGAAGGGCGCTCGAGGCACCCTTTGCCTTCAGATTCTTCTAAGGATGACATTGTGACATTGATTCGTATTGAAATCCGCTCACGCTTATCACACCGAACAGGGAGAGGGCGGGCTCGTATTCTATTCGTACTGTTAACCATCTCTTTGACCTGTTGAAGCCCATGTTGTAAAATTTTAGCTAATCCACAAACCTGATTAACGCTTTCTACCCGAAACAATCGCACTGACCATTGTAGAATTGGCATGTCACGAATATAGAAAGATGTTTCATTTAGGGTGTAAGTAGGATAAACTGCAAATATAAAGAAAGACCCACAATAGCATAACGGTCTGTTTTGTACAAAGCAAAGCCCTGAACGAGTGATCTTAGAGTAAGGTGAGCTAGGAAGAAGCATATCTGACATACACCTAGTACGTCTAAAGCGTCCTATCATTAGACATGCACACAGAACGTTTCTCTGCTGAAGTCTCTTATTATGTTGACTTCTAATCATGGACACTGTGTTTCGCGTTTTGACTTCGAGTCGGTTACAGTAAAAGCAGTTAAGTGGCATGTGTGGACAAAACTCACGTGGTAATAAAAGCTTTAACTAGCTAATAAGCAGCCATTTCATAAACATCTCGAGTAGCTCAGCTCATACGTTGCATGCGAACAAGACCGATCCACTGTTTATTCCATCCGAGCTGTCCGACTTATAAACCCTTCTTTTCGAAGTTGTCCTGCTCTTGTTCATGCGGCTCCAACGACAACGTCCTGACGCGCCCGTACATCGACGACGCGCAGCCATTTCAACTATCCTACTACTTTTCCTTCAACTATTACCTGCTGCGAAACCAGCGGGAAAAATAGAAGAAACCCTCCCCGACGAGCCATAAATTGTCCGTTATGTTCGCAGGCCAAAGGAGTACGCGCCAAGCGAGACACCGTTAGAAGTGTGTATTCCCGCTAGCGACGTCTCACCCAGTTTACACAGCGCACTGTCGCCAATGCGAAGTTGTCGCTTTTACCCACGATCGTTCTTGACGCCCACTTGCCCGTTTGACTGCCGACGTGGACACCAACGATATAATGCAATATGCCATGTAAATACAAGCGTTCGCTTCGTAGAGTAGCGGGCAAAGATCGGGTGACAGTCGGCTTATGGTTGCAGAGAACTATTGAGACGATAAACGGCTGACTTCTTAACGGAACAACGACGGCTAGTATAATATGATCCACCTGGGAAAGCTGGACTTCGTTCCAGGTTCATGAAGTGTTTTTGGCCGTCGAGCACAACCGCGGTAGATGACGTAATATCAATCAAAGCTTAATAACATCTATGCTAGACGAGTGCGTTATGATTATATAATAGGAGACTTCGGCAGAAATGGATGCGCTTTTAAAATACTATCTGATGGTAAGTTCATGAAGCCCAAATGTACAGGGGGGTGTATTGCGGCCGTGAACGATAACGTACAATGAACATTGCGATCATTGGACCCTCTTACAAGGTGACTTTATACAGCTTTATATCTCACTTAGTACTCTTGCTAGCACGGGTACGACAGGTGTTAGTTCGACAGGTCAATCTGGCCAATGTAACATTTGCTTTCTCGAATTAGGTAATCTTTGATATTCTACTAAATAATACCGTACATTCTCTTAGTTGTCATCATATGTCAACATATGTTCTTAATTCACAAACACCCATAAATCGGTTAGTAGTTACCACAATCATAGGTGCGCCGTTTACGACGACAAATTGTTTGAAAACATTTTCAACAACGCGGCTTTCTTTTTGGATACAGTATAACGTTCTCTGTTCATTTCTTTTTTTGTTTATTATTAGTTAGGTAATGGCGACAGACTAGTATTAATACCAGCTGGTATACGTTTATCGCTTCGTATCACTCCTTAGAATTTAATCAACGCCTATGTATATATATATGAGATTTTTCTTTACTAAGAACGAGTTTGGGTCCAAAGGCGAGTTGCTTTCAAGTAAGCTACGATATAAAATGCTATGGCTGATTTTCAAAATCTAGCAAATCGATACAGTCTGTACGCTAACCCGTGAAGTTGTAAACAAAAAAAAAAAAAAGGTACGAATATAAGGCTAGGCAAGGGCACAGCAATCCGTACTTGTGTTATTGCGGCCGCCTCTTTTTTATCCGTTTATATATCCGATTAGCTTCCTTAAGTTGGGTTACAAAAAAGAAGGATATAGCGCAAAATGAAATTGGTTCACTAGCAAGTGGGCCCGACCGATCCTTTGGAAAACGCAACGAAACAAGATTACGAAAACGCTTTAGCGCAACGATTATGTAAAATATTACTTTGTCCTTCAGAGGTCCTGAGTTTCTATCTATGCATGAAGGTTTGTTGACGAAGATTTGTCACTGCATTACGTTAATTATCGACTAACATCATCTCTACTGCCAAATCCCCTGTGATCCAGATGAGCCCCTCAGTGTTTGTTGGCCACATCCTTGTTACTGAGTTACTTAATAAGCATATATCTGATGTCGCTCGTATTATTTACGCGTAGTTGAAAATATGCGTTAAAAAACGGTTTTTGCTTATCTATAACGGTCATCTCTCGCATTCTCGTAGATACATGATATTTGTAACTCCCGTGTACAGTCCGCAGCAGGCCATACAATCTATTTTTGCCGAAATCCAGGTTCAGTTAGCTCCGTATAGCTGACTCTTTGTCACTAATAGGGAACCGATCATAAATGTTTCTATGTCGAGGGGCAGTAACCTGGGAAGAACTACGCGTCCTAGCCGTCCCTAGTGCTACATGGAAGTAGCAACCTAGCAAAAATCCCTCCATTGATTACCTGATCCATAGGCAAACAATATGTGCTACATCTCTAATTCATTCTTAGTGATCGAAAACTATTCGTCTTTCCTGTACCGTATATATCGGATACATAATAGATCAGAGTATATTATAACAGATTATACAGTGACAATGATATATTCAGCGTGCATGAACGGTAGGTAACAATAAAAACTTCTTTCTCGCACAAGCTACGTAGTATATATCGTTGGCGGAACTTAAAGTTGCGATTTCTCTTTTGTCTCTCATTTGTCTCTACGTCAACATGTTACGTAACGGCAGCAGTATTACGTCAACTTAGATTTACATCTCCAATACTACGTGGAAGTAATGACCTAGCAAAAATCCCTACATTGATTACCTGATCAGTAGGCAAACTAATGGTTCATTTTGCGAGGAATCGAAAAGCTAGATATCGGAAAATTTAGGCAATGATGGACAAAAGCGTGATGGTACGGTACGATTTTTAGAAGTAACTTATCAAGGATTCGTTCTAACATAATTTATCTACGTCATTTTCATGCCGTCATACTTTTTGAGAAGCGTATTGACTGACTCATATGTCTACAATTATATTCAGAGAGTAGATAGCTTAGCCTGTACGCCTATTTAGTAGTTTACTCAGCTGACATTCGGATATCAGTTATTTTTATCAAACATTGCTCCCTATTGAACTGGTGTAGAGTATTCTTAAATGGTAAGTTTTCGTAGCGGTTCGTAGCCAACCTCCTTTTTTTTTCTTTGTTTATCAACGAAGTTAAGTTCTGACGAAATTATCGTACTGGTAATCATGTTTTTCTTTCTGTCTCTGTACAGCTGCAATGCGTCATTGGAGATAGCAGCGCGTCTATGTCGATGTCCGAACGCAAATGCCGCAAAACTCGAAAGCAGAATTTTAGATTTTAAGTACATTGCATCACCCGTTCCGCTTTGCAGTATACCAGGTAGTCTGGCCTTTCTTTCCGTAGAAACAAATACAGAATCCTCATAGTGATATATTAGCAGTACATCAATGTTGCCGCAGAAAGAAACAAGGTTCTCGTGATACTTCAATAGCAACGGTTTCTTCAAGATCGTTAGGGACGCCTGTGAGGTGTACATACATCAGGTAGCGGGAATAGACACAATGCTGCTCGTGTTAGCTGGGGCCAGCCGCCTGATACAGTGACGTCTAACAGCGGTTTCTTGTCGTGAAGCTCGACGCATTTATTGTCACTTCAGAACTGCCGTTTGCGTTCTTCCCAACAGTCTCACTTATTCTGTCTCGCTGGGGTATTCTTCTTCTCTAATTTACCGGCGTTCCAGGCCTAGCAGATGGTTCCACTGTGTCCTTACCGTTCCTGTCAGTCGCCATCAGTTTCTTCTGCACCGATTCCGTGGTCCTGCAGTCTCGCGTCTTCGTACCCGTTCTGTCAGAGTTCCCCATTTGATTCACAGCAGCAGTTGGGAGCAGAGTGAGCAGACGGAACGTGTTGCCATAGGGCCACTCCGCGCCGCGAAGCGGGCCGGTGAGACATGACGCAGGAAACGAACGCTCAGCGAGTAGCCGAAACATTTTTGGAATGCCGGAACGCCCCTGGTAGAGAATATCGGGTGGCCGCGTCTGGGTCGGCGTTAGCCGAGAATCTAGTCGGGAACTCCTGCAGCAACTTCTTGACATTCGTAGCACCGTCTGGGATTCTGTTGCTGTTGCATCTAATGCCGCCGCTGAGACTGCCACTCCTTGAAGCAAAAGCTGGTACAGGACCATCTCAGACACAAAGGGACAAGGGGCGTGAAGCAAGAGAGAAAAGCCCAAAAAATTATCGTGACGCTGCTGCTATAGAAAAGAAGGCGCGAGAAAAAGATACAGTGTGTACTGCGGCCGAAATGAAAGGTGGATCGTGGTGGACCGATCAGGGAGTCAGAGTATGCGCTCTAGCGAAGCCCAAAGAACACAGCACGAAGAAAAAGGGATAGGAGTAAAGATGAACTCTCTGATTGCTTTGCTCAGACTTTCTCGCCTCAATGGGAAGACGACTAGAAAGAAAAGCAGTCAACGACGATGGGGCTCAATGTTACCCTGTATGATGATGGCGAAGACCTGCTACGTCGGCGAAGGTAGAAGCTATGCGGCTGTGGTGTGCCCAGCAGATGGGGTGATAGTGCTGTTGAGAGCGGAGCGAAGTCGAGGATGGAGATGCCAGAGTCTCTCTTTCTATCTCCCTTTTCCTTCAGATCATTTGACGCTCAGCATTACAGTGATCATTGTTATAGCTTAGCTGCACAAAGGAGGCCGCCAAAATCTGCTTTGAGATTTCAAGTAGTGGCCGCTGTTCTGCGTTCGGAGAGTAGAACGGGGCCGTGGAACGCGCGGATTGAAGCAGATAAAAAAAAAGTCAATCGAAGAACTACTACTACATAAATGACGACATGTTGGTATAAAATTATATTTTATAGGGCGGAAAATCTAAGAGCCATCGCTAAGGGCTTACGTAGTCGTAAATTAAAGTTCGTAATGGTATCACAGTGGCATTTAATGGCGGTGTGGGGGGGGGGGGGGTGCGAATCAATAAGTAAGGCAATCAGAACCGTATTCTGAATTGCGGTTTAGTTGAAGGACCCACCGTAGTGCATAACTCACCTTCTGGAAGTTTTCCATTTATGGTTGATTGAATGTATACATACAGATTTGCTTGATATATATATTTAAGGGCACGTTGCCAAATTAGATAAAATCTCAAATATTTTCCTTCTTTACAGTAGAGTCCGTTGAACCAATATAGAACAGCACTCCAAAAAAAAACTACATGCGCAATCTAACAGATATGCATATATACTGGGCTGTATTAATGAATGTCGATGCAAAAAAAAACCGACACAATTTTCTGTTATTATTGCGAATTCCTGTTTCGCATGATTGTCCCCAACCCGGGATTATACCCAAACCCGGTGCAATGTCAAGGCGATTGTCTTCCTGTAGGGTGAAAAGTGCGAACGATAATTACAAATCTCGAACAGGCCAAAGCAGTATCCCGCTTATATACGCGCGATGCAGCAGCTGACACCTTCGACGATCAGAAACGCTCGGCTCAGAACAGCTGGCCGTCTTGTCTGGTCCTAGGATGAGACAAAATGAGATCATTTGCCAATGTTTGTGCGCTAATATTGCCACTGGTATCGGCATCAAAGCTGCAACATCGCTGACGCCTTTGTCTTACTTATGATCAGTTAGCAAGGCTTTATTATTACGATCACAGTTGGCTGTCGGCGCTATATTTCCATTCTCAGCGTTGTTGTGAAGGGTTACGTATAGTAAATTCGTTAAGCTTGAATTCGATCCGCCCTCAGCCATGTGCCAAACGTATTCAATTGATTATCGGAGGGGCAAGAGTTCAAGCAGACGTCAAATGGAAATAGCTATAATCTACCACATAAACTACGCCAGATAGCTAACAAAATATAAACAAGATCAGATAGATATATATATTAGGTGGTCATTGACGATTTTTCTGTTAAGATGGTTTCAGAGTGACATATTTCCGGTAATATGACATTTGACAGTAGTAAATGCAGTAAAATTTACCCAG
Organism: Varroa jacobsoni; assembly: GCF_002532875.2. Lineage (NCBI taxonomy): Eukaryota > Metazoa > Arthropoda > Arachnida > Mesostigmata > Varroidae > Varroa > Varroa jacobsoni. The sequence continues at coordinate 3,173 of NW_019215259.1, read as the reverse complement.
AAAAAAAATAATATAATAAATAGAGCACCTTGAAGATGAATAAAATCGCTACAAGGTTGGCTATATCTCTACGGTAAAAATCTATATAAACATTTATGTTATTAAAAAATAAAAATAGAAAAAAAGACGGTTCCTTAGCTTTTTGAGAAGATGTTCCTCGTTGGTGGTCGACCAATTACGAAAACAACGAAAGCTGAGAAAGATCGACTCATGAGTAACCAAGATAACGTCCATATGAAATAGCTCTAAATCATTGAAAGAAAGCTGGCTACAATAGAAAACCGATGTTTAGATGCACCACATTGAGAGAAAGCATCTTTCTATCGTATTTTCCTCTGCGAAAATTTGTCGCGAGCGATGAAAAGTATTGGACATACCATACTAATATGCGAATATGATCACGGTTAAAGCGATGAAAAGTTCCACGATTTATAGCCAATCGTGGATTGACGCCAGAAAAATGATGCTCTGCTTTTGGTGACATTGGAACAGAGTTGTAAGTTATTAGTTACCCCCCCTGTTCGGTTCTCTGCTATTAACAACTGCCAAAGCTTCAGCAGGTCATTAAAGAATTTGACCCAAACTAGTAAACAGAAAGATGTGCTCTTTTTCCATGATAATTCTAGGCCACATAAGTCAGATTCAGCAAAAATTGAGAGAATTTGAATGAGGACTTTAATGCGTCCAACGTCTAGTCCGATCCTACACCATCGGGCTGTCATCTGTCTCGGTCTTTTCAGTACGCTCTTGATGGCATTAGTCTAAATGCAATAGAGGAATGTAAAAACTACTCGTGATACACTTTCATTGAAAAGCCACAAAAATTTTCCAGCGATGGAAGTGTGGTGATAGCAAAAAAATGACAGAATGTCATCCTTCAAAATGGTACATATTTAGCTTAATAATATTATTTTAAAATATCTGCTTCAATTTTGCCCCAAAACGCCACTGGTTTTTCTCATGCGATCACTTTGTATATATAGATGAAACGTTTTTGCGGCGCAAGATTTGCCACTGATAGAGGAACGTAGTTGATAGACTTCAGGAAAAAAAAGCACTGTCATATTCCGTTTTTACAGCCCCACCGAATGCTGTACTATCAAACGATAGGGGCCAAGATTGTAGCAGTCTATGTGAAGCAGTTACCACTCCGCCAATATGACTGACATTGGCGAAAAGATACAGCTCCACAGAGACGACCAGCGGTGAGGTACACGAACCAGACTCTAAATGATTCTGGTCAACTGGTGAAATGAATATATTCCACAGCGGTTAATCTAGGTTGCCCAGAGCTGATTAAGTACAATCGTGGACTTCGTCGCTAGCGTATTGTTTAATGGTAACATTGATTCGTTTCGCGTCTAGGGTTTTTCGTATAAAAACCCTTTCTAGCTTTTCATTCTTCTCCGAACGCAAAGAAAGAGCATTGATTCTGACACATGAAACAACACTTTTATGGTAGTGACGGTTGCCGTAACCGTTGTACTACGTACAGCTTTTACACGCTTCGTTGTCCGCAAACGGCCGCACGCGTCTTGGGCCCACAGCTTGCAAATAAAACAGACCGTATAGTGGTCAATGAAAAGGAAGATGAAATATCAGAGCTAACACTCGGCTATGTAAACTTTTATTTGCGGGTTTGAATAAAAACCAAAGTAGGTATAGTTATATCGCGGGCCCCATTTCGGGTAGCTCCCGTACTACGGTTGAGATCGGGGCTAATTACATATATGGAGCAAAGGTCGAAAGTTAACTGCAGGTCAAAAAGCTTTTGCTTGAAAACGAGCGGTTGCCGTGAGTCCGACCATGCCTTTTAATACAAGCCCAGAGCAACACGAGCTTGTATACAAGGTTCGATAAAAACGACATCTAGCTGGTATTTTTCTGTGGTTAATACGCACCGTAAATTGTAAAACTTTGCTAAATTATTACGAACAATAGGTATATGATGGTGATAGCGAATGTTGTGACGTTTAAATTACACAGTGCCCACCGCGTCGAACCAAAATCATAAGAAATAGTTCGTACGTGTTGCTATATAGGAGTACTCTTAAATTGAAAAAGTCGAGCATTTTTTAACTGGCATAAACAGCAAAAGCGTTTTTTTTTTTTCTGGTAATAGCTCTGTCAAACAGTAATCTACCGTAAAAATAACTTGCTGCTCTGTCTGCTAAAACATGTATAGTATATATATTGTAGCAAATATAATTATATCATTATTCAATTTGTAGACAGCGAACTAGCGCAACAGACTCGGCTATCAGATCACTGGTAACTCACAATAGCTTCCTGTTTTTCTGTTGAAATACATAACATTGTCACATTAGACGTTTCTGAAGGGAATGCCTTTTTCTGATAAGGTCATTCGCTAGCATAGACCTTCCCTGTATGTACGCACGTACGGTAAGCAGTCTGGTAAGACGGTGCGCGAGGAACAAACGGCGAGATGACCAGTTATTCCCAGCTATCTCCATTCGTGTTCCTCGTTGGAAACAGAACGTCCGCGGCCGGCATTAGAACAACAGCAGAACAAGTGACTCCCTTGCCTCCTTGCCTCGTTTGTCTTCTCTTCTGACTTTCCAGTTACACCAGCAGCGACATGTCGTCCGAAGCTGAGGCTGACCCGCTGGCGGCAAACGCGAGCATGCTTGGCTGGGTTGCTGAAAGCAGCCGTACGTCAGGACAGAGACCGAGAACAAATTAAAGTCATTCACGCGGTGATGACACTGTGGCTTTTGTGCCCTCACTTGCTGAGTGGCGTTTCCTAGCCCTCGTGAACCACTGACATGTTCCACAGCGTGGAACAGCCCTCGTCAGGACATTGTGATACTCTTCAGTCTAATGTCGTCTCGCAGTTACGTTGTCCTGGACTAAGAAGGTGTCCTCTTTTTCCGACTTCCGCTAGCAATGTGTCGATCTTTTGTCACTTGAACAAGATTAGCTATAAATAACACATATACAACGACCGGGTCATCTTGGCTTCTGAGCACTCAAAAGTTAGATCGAATGCAAAAACTATACTTAGCTCTGCCATACCCCATGCAACATCTGTATCTAAATATATATATATATATATGGTACAAGACATGTCCCTCATTAAGTTGAGAGCCGTCGCGAAAAAAGAAACACCTTTATACTTACAGGTTGTGTATTTAGTAGCAGCAGTAATATAT
>NW_019215258.1:0-19048 GCF_002532875.2 Varroa jacobsoni | reverse complement strand
AATATATATATATATATATATATTGCCAGGAGGGTGGTGGCGAAAATGGCCTGCGATTGTGATGCGAGATTAAAGATAGCAAGGAATATCATGACACGATTGTTGGATTTGATCTGTACTCCTATGAGTGGCTGGAATATCGATTGGGCTATGACAGCAGAAGTTTTGAAAGGGTACGAAGGGCTAAACAAGTTATAGGTCAACATTTGCAGAAGATGAGCGAAGTAGTCGGGAATCGGAAGGGTGACTCCCGCCAATCTATCCGATGAACAAGTAACATTTTTCTCATTAACGCATAATGTTGTTTAAGTGAGAATCCGGACTAGGATCAGAGGATGCGTGAATAATAAGGCAAGGGCGAAGAAACGACGCCATTTCTGTATCAAATACGTGTATCTGTAGTCGTGTAGCTATTAGATCTTTCGATATCAATGGTTATAGATTACCTATATGTGTGTATTGAAAACAAAATTAAAGCGTATGTAGGCAAATATGCTTAGAAACCTACAAAGAGATACGATCATTTCTTATTTTTGTTTTTGAAAGAATGGCTACTACTTTTTCCAAGGGATAAAGAAAAAACTCGCTTTTGTGGAGCTATTTATTGGTATGACTGCTACTCTATAGCATTATATATTAGCAAGGCATGTCAGTAATTCATAACAGGGAACTTCACTTATACAGTTTTGAGAAATCCGGCGCGGTGCCTTCATTTTATAATGCGAAATACATTTAGATTGCGTAATCTATGTTTTTGCACGAAACTAACTCTTGGCCTACTCGTATGAGTTTACTTTCCCTAATTGCGAACGAGCATTAGACCCACTTTTGGATATGTGGTTGAAGTTAGTTGAGACCCAGTGATTTTTCGAAATTCTGCAGATATGTCTTGCCACAGTGAATATCAGTACACTTTTTACTAGTAATCTATTTTGAGTCGGCACTTAATATCCGGTCAAAATTATCTTTTATTTACGTTTACAGATCGTTATATAATAGATTGTATTGCGAATTCCAACTGTTACAAATTACAAATATATATATATATATATATATATATATATATATATATATATATGTGCCTATACGATACATTTCTACTTGATTTTTTAAAAAATATTAAAGGTCAGTTATGTGATCCGTTTGATACTGTACGAGATCATCACGTTACTCCATTTCTATGGTACTATAAAACTGCAGCATAATAAAATATCACATACTTTTAAGCGATAGCTGCAGTTAAAAATTCTTGACTCTCATTGATCATGATTATATGTTAAGAATTAGATTGATGCCATCTACCACGTTTAAAGCTAGAAGGACGCTAAATCAGAGCTAACGTCCGGTAAGGGCTGTATCGAGCGAACGTGTTAGAAAACCGGCGAAATGGCACAATCTCAGCTTGCATGCGGAACACCGTAAATACCAAATTGTACGTACGATCGACTAGAAAGCGTTCATATTGGCCTAAAATGACCTAGTTAAAACGCATAATGTACCCTCAAGCTTTATGCTAAATAAATGTTTAAGCCGACTCTTTTTACATAATCGAATGTATTGTCTCTTCGCGTGCAATTCAATTACTCTTCTCTCCGTTTTAAACATTATTTATCTAAATATGTATGAATATTTATCTAAATATGTAGAACCAGTCAATGCGAAGTGAAAGTGTGCATTTACAGTTCTTACAGCCAGTAGCCATTAAAGCCAATTATCGATTTAAATTTTCTCAAACTCAAAGTACTTTTTTTTTTTCTACATGACCTAATGTTTCTCACACGATAACCTAGGGAAGGCACCTTTATTGCACACAGCTGCTAAGGTACGTTTAACAAAAGCTTTTCTAGCTAACGCTAAGATGGCTGCTTGCTGCGCTGGAGAACCCGCGCATTGCCGCGGGTCCTTCAGCCCAGTAAAACCGCGTATTGCCAATATTGAAAATATCTAATTAATTAATTACAACAATCTGTGATTAAGGCACTTCAAATTAATTTAGTAGATATCAAACAGAATATCCACTGTGTAACCCATAGCAAACAGCTTAAAAGTTTTCAAATCTTTATTGTTTAGACGTTTTTTTAAATAACTTGCACCCATTTTCAAGACACAATGACTATGATGGAAAAAATCATGAATACTCAGTGTTACCAGGTAATACCAATAGAAAACTCTCTTTTTATTACTCAACACGACTTCATTTCTGGCACGTGATGCAATGAATTGGACTATTTCTTTGTTTCATTTTAAAATACAGTTTTTACCTCTGTGTTCTACGAAAATCGGTGCCTATGTAACACGGAGAAGCATCTACCTTTAGAAGAAGCCTTAGCATCTGCTTGATAGATTGGGTAATTTCTTTCCTTCGAGTTTTAAGCAAAGAAATTTATGTTCCGCAATTTGCTTTATAATAAATTAGGTTGGAGTACTGTCCTTCAAGGCGAGCGCCTACAGAACAACTATTTTTTATTTAAACATTTGTCTAGCCTTCGTCCTAATTGACACAAAGAATTGAAAGTCATTGTATTCAGCAAATGCTTTGTTGTCCTTGCGCATCTGTGCAAGATATGTAGTTCCTAGTTGACGATACATCTTCTCTAAATGCGTATTTGTATTTCGTCAAACCTTTCAAATATATAGTCGCTCAGTCCTATAGCGTACTTACCTGGATAAATTTCCTGGAAGTTTCGAAAACTATAAGTTCGTTTTTTATTTATCTGAAAACTTCTATCGAATTTTTAATTAATTCATTATTGAATCGTGGATCAGCTATTTGGTACTTTAGTTATTTCATAGAATTTACCTAAACCTATTTTTTGGCACGCATAAAAAGTTAAAATTATTAAAAAAAAATTAAAATTATAAAAGTTGATCTTATTATATTATGTGTTGTTAAAATAGATCAAGTAGTATGATAGTGTGGTTTCTTTTTAACTGGATGGGGCACAACCTCATCATAGTATCCACTCTCATTAAATAGCTATAAGAGTTGATTTAATAACAAATCTTATTAAGATGCTCTTAGAAACTGCTACGTCTATGCCGTGAACCAATAGGTTCTTCCTTTTCTTAGGTATTGCTCCGGCTCCACCTGTAAAATGGAAGTGTACATACACAATTTTCATAATATTATAACAAATTTTGTACTGATGTCCAATGGAATGTGGCAAAAAGGAGCTATTGATAATTTTGAAATTTAATTGATAATAACACTTTAACAACGATTAAATAATACATTTTTCTCAGCTCAATGACAGTACAACTACCTCTCCTTCAACTTCAGCATAATAGACTGTGCACTGATTATTTTTAAAATTCATATGATACACGGTAATCACTCACCCGTTTTCTTTCTAAACATCTTGAGAACCGTTAGGTTCGAGACGAGAATATGCAGACATAGTAGCATATTCAGATGCTATTTCAGTTATTGTATAGTTTTTGACTGCTTTATTCCTTGTATCTATTTATCGAAGCTCCTTTAAATTAGTAGTTATAGTACCCTTGGCATCCCCCTAACATATATATATTCTAGGGAGGTCATGTTTACCTGGCGAGATTTCCTCAAACCGTGGCCGGTATTCTTTAGCGCCTAGTGGGGTTACGTTGCGCCGTGTAGTACCCTTCGGGATCTTTTCGTGTGCGTGTCTCTGCCAGGATCTTATTTTTTCAAGACGGACTATCGGATGGTACAATTATCTGCCTTGAATGCCGCGAAAACTACTTCACGAGTATGCAGCAATAGGCCCACAACTGGGCCTCTCGTCGTGCCAAAGCACATCATACTATCGAAGCAGTAAATTATTGTGGTCGTTTGCGCTGCCCAGCAGAATAGACCAACGAGACCGCCCACACAGCTTTTCGCAAAAAATAGGCTTGGATCTTATTGTCCTGCTGCGCATGCTTGGGAAAGCACTTGTGTTGTGGTAGTATAGATCGTTACACCCGCTTGGTTCATCTTTTTATGCCCTTCCGAACCGGAGCGGGCGGTCCGAACAAATGGAACGCTTCTCCATGCGTCCGCTGGAACCGCCTACGCAATGTTTTCTGCAGTTATTTCCACTGTAAATACTAGAGTTAACGAGCTTTTAAACACAACGCCGTTTGAATCACACGGGTTACCTAAAGAGCAGCTAGAGTCGCAATTAGGCCAAGAGTTCAACGATTCGGTATGCAGACTGTGGATGGAAGTCCATTCCCCGTTCGTCGGCGGTTCTCTGAAGAGACAACCCGCTTACACTTGGCGTTCCGGTCCGGAAAGCCAATTTTGCGGCGTCTCCCATGCAAGTCCACATGTCATCAAAGTTTCTGCTCAACTTCGAGCTAAGGAGGAGTGTCGAGGGGAAAATCGTGCAGTACACATGTTGCTTACGAGGGTCACGCATCGACATACGACCGTCAACCTACGAGATATTCGGAAATACGAAAGGCGGAACAGAGATATTCTGCCTGGTAGCGTGGACGAGTAAATCGGAGGTATAGATTATACAATTGCAATAAACGTGTTTTCGGTTTTGACCGGGTGCGGGTATTTAATGCTCCCCCATTCACTCGACAACCGCCTACCTCCAGCGGTCGAACCTGGTCATTGCCAGAATATATGGGAAGTTTAACCGTCATAACTTTGATCGTTTTTCCTTTTCGGGGTGGAATTAAGCCAGAAAAAGCATTGAATAAATATAATAATATAAAGATGTCACGTCCCAGAGCGGTACATGGTAGTTAGAAAGATGATCCGGACCAAAAACAAGAATGGGTCACTTCTTTCAATTTAAACCAGGAAATCAAGCCATTTTGATTTATAATTTTAATATAAATGAAGTTTCGGAACACGAGTTAGAGATATAGTGCGGTTCGTGTTTCGATTTTTCTTTAGCAAGAATTGAAAAGGGACTGCGAAATATTTTTTAAACTTTATGAAACTTTTGGTGGATGATAAGAGAACAAAATAATCACCTTATTTTTCAACTATAATTTTTTTACTCTCAAAGCTACGGTTCCAATGCTAAACTAAAACGAAGTTGCGTTTTATGGAAGTCATTGATTCAAGTTTTTTTTAGCTCTATTAGTTTATTTATTGGAAATACCGATTTTAGGCATAGTAGACTTGCTCCTATTAGGAGTCTAACCGAAGTGGCTCTTGCTGAACCTTTCTGGGGTTCCTGCAAGAACTGTACAAAATCCTATGGCAATCGTACAATCGTATTTTATAAAAATAATGTTTTTGCTTTACATCTTGGTGATACTTTTGCCAGCGTTGCGACTTGAACTAGCACGCTTATTAGTTACTGTTACCGTGTCAATGTACTTGAAGAGATGCGTATAAGCCTCCCGCACCACGCCGCCCCATGCCTTAATTTGGACCAGATTAAAGGAGGCTATATAAACCCGTAGTATCTTAAGTTTAAGTGCTGAACTTCTCGTAGATTACCCATTGTACAATGAAATTAGAGGAGTTTAGTTTTTTTCGAATCTAACTCACCTGGTTGAGGTGGACACACCTATATGTGTTGATGTATTTTCGTGCTCATGTACCATACTTCTAAAGTCGTCTTGAATGACTTCGGCATCGTGATGGTGCAGCGTCAAAGATTAGCACTTATAGCAGATTTAAACGCTTTATCCTATTGATCAACACTAAGTTAAAAGCATAAAACAGTTATTTAAGATTCTTAATTCGCTAAAAGTTCAAAGGTGTTCCTTATCATCATTGCTTGTACAGGAACGAGCGAGATCAGGTTTTGAAGAAAATGCTCTAAGGGAAAGGGCTGATACAAACAGAGTGTAACCGAAACTGTACAACGAGTAACTGCGGCTATTGCAGATAGAAACCATGAGGAAATAATACCATGCTTAAAGCGAGGCCATTTGCGCATGAGTTTGCTCATAAACAGCTGGCATCATGACCAGAAGGCAGGAAGCGATTGGTTGATGGCCTTCTTAAAACGGCACAATCAGTTTTTTCTTGCGTTAGTCTGCAAATATCCTTTGCACGCCCAATGAGCTTGATTGAAGAAACGATTAACGTTTTTGCTGCCTAACATGCTGACAAATAGTAAAAACACTTTGGCTCAGTCGATTATATATAAATATGACTAATAAATGCAAGGTCTATTAGATAATGTGTGCTGATATGTGATGGGTTAATGCCATCCTTTCTAGGGCGTATACTTGGCCTGTTTTCTTAGAGAAGTAGGGTAATTTATATAGGTAGCTCGTAGATTTGGCTTTTCGGTTGTGGGTCCTCCCACGGCTGATTGCGTGGATACATCGGCTGTGTGTGAGTAAATCCACTTCAGTAAAGATGAGCATATATATATGCTCATTCCGCTTGCTATCACTTATGTTAGGCATATGCATGGCCCCTCCTATAGCCCTATATGGATGTACTTGTTATGACCCACCCTAATTTTGTTAGCCAGCTGAAAAAAGCGCAGGATCCTCTAGATCCTTTTCTTTTCTTTTTTTCGCATTCACATAGTTGCTCTGAACATACGTGATTGTGTACGGTTTCTTTTGGCGTTAGCAGTTATTTTTGCACTCACGCTACAAGTCTGGTTCGGTTGTTCCCTTACTTATTGAAAATGCTGCTAGCACTAGGAGTGCCTAATAGATATTTTTAAGGACGTGAATCGCTCCTCATCCCTTTCATTGAAGTGGTGCATCAATGGGCTGTACGCGTTTCGTTACAGCATTGCCCTTTCTGCTTTTTCTTTCATTCATCTTAACTATTTAGCCTGTCCTAAAAGTAGTTTTATTATAAATAAGCTGAGACTTTTTAGCCGAGTTCGAGCAGATGCCTGGCTTTTGGCCTGATTAGCTTATAAATTATACTTTTAGATGTCCATTCTCGATTGATTTCCGGGCACAATGTAGACATATGCCCAAGTGTTTCGTACGCCGATGGAGCTACGTAGAGAGGATTATGGCAAGCGTGGCTCGATTGTTGATGTAGAGGGTTAGGGCGGCCTGGTACACGATTTCGCTGATAGTTGGCTCGCCCACATTAAGAATTCTCAATACTGGCAAGCCGTTTGAAGCTCGGATTCGCAATTATTTAATGAACGTTTGTAATGAAAATCTGAGCTTCATTTTACAAAGTTGTCGCTGATGGTGAGTATTTCACCGGTCACCTGTCTTCTCGTCCCGATATCCGTTCTGAAATCCATCCCGTTGCAACCTCGGAAAGATCGCACGCCCTTTTTATTGACGCTTCCTTTAATTATCAGGTTGTGATATCTGGTGTCTTAAAATAGCTAAATTCTTAATCCGAAAGGTGTTTTACAAATATGTTCAAATATCGGGATTGGAATCCGACTATGAAACTTTTGTCGAATCCATAAACGCAACGGATAAGTATAGCAAGCTACCAAGTAGCTGTTGGTAAGACAAAGTTGAATGAAGTTTCTTTTCTTCATTTGTCTTACATAATTTATTTATGATATTCTAAAACGTTATGACATCTTGTCAATACATTTCTCTTGACATATGGGGATGCTGTGGTTTATATAGATTGTCATAGTAGGCCGTAGAAGTAAGAAGGTCAGTGCACCTTTCACCAGAGTGGTACCCTATAAGCTTGCAATCAATCTACGCGATTATAATGTAAGGTTAGTCCATAATAACGTGCAAATAGAAGCTGTTGTCTTCTGCATGTTATCCCAAATCAGCATCTTTTAATACTTTCTGAAGTTTCGTGAAGAAACAATGTTCGAATCAACTAATTTGGCAGTATCGGCCACTGTTGTCATTTTATGCTTTTAATTGAGTTACTTCGGGAACTGAGTCAAAGAGGCCCCGTTTACATAATTTTTTTTACTATGTAGTTCTTCACGAGCGCTTCTAACATGAATAGTGTAAAGCTTGATTGCGCGAGTAGAAATCGTTTTCAGCGTCTGAGTAGCCTCGCGTCAGACATCTGGCTTGGTGGCTTTGTGATCTGACTGTCGTCAACATTCGATCGGAATACCGACTTTGTTACCACGGGTACAGTAGGTGTTCCAATGTCATCATTTTCAAATTACTGCGTTTCCGTGTTCAGTGTGTAAGATTTAAGCTTGTCTCTGCTAAATGACGTATAAGCACATAGCACTTTGGATCCAATGGCCTGAACTTCGGTCAGATTCCAGTTCAGTTAAAGTTTTGTTCCATAGATCCGAATAAAAGTGGGTTTCGAATGATGACTTCATAATAAAGATGCTAACACATAGGGCGATTTCACCTATTTTTTTAACAATGCCATTAGTAAGCCCAGTGAGATTACCGTCCGTCCGTGTGCGACGAATTACGGTCCGTCTAGAATAGAAAGTCGTGGCTTTCCACGGGGTCTTTCGTTTCTTTTTGAAATCACTTGGGCTACTTTTCCTTCTACACACTTGCCTGCAATTTTTCATTTGTTCGCAATGGAAAAATTGCGTTTCGAGAATTAGTCTTGCATATAAAATACTTATTTCCTTATCTAGAGCCCCTATAATTCGAGTTTCAAGCCCGGTATCGCCATTAGACATTCCATCGAAGGCTGGCTCTTCGCACGAAACCAATTGTCTATGCCCGGGTTCGGACCTAGCTCACAATGTATCTCTAAGATTAGCAGGCAAATACCTTACCCAGTATGCTATGATGGGGACACATATTTCCTCATAGTATAACTAACAGATTAATGTACGCATATCCTAGTTCTTAAGTTCGTGCCAAATGAATTTCGTGATGATATGTTTCGATACATAGCAAGGTGTGCAAGGGTCTTTCTTATAATTCACAAAATCGATCTCTTCATGCCTTAGGGACTTCATGAGCTTCTAATTATTTATATGGCCAATTATTTTGTGAACGGCATTCATGGCTGCGGCTTCGACAGCGTTGCATCCTCTGTCGTTTGTGCCGTCTTTTTTATCTTGAATCCTGAATAGGTTCCGAATTGAGATCACCAGTAACCGGTAACGGGTAAACTTTTGATTACTAGATTCGCCAACCTTTGTCAATTAAGTAAACGAGCAAAAATGGGCTTCGATGCATCTTGGTAATAGAAAACACACTGTCCATTGTAAAGTTTACACGGCTGTTGTTAAGGTTAGTGTATAAGTGAGGCCTTGAAGTTTCTGCTTGCGTTCCGATTGCACGGGCCGTGGTTCGCAAATTATTTGTAGTTCGTAAGCCCGCTCACATCTTTCTCAACTGAAAGCGCGGCAGCGGAGTTCAGCGCCCACCTACGGTTGTTTTCGGAACTGCGCACCCTCACTCCTGCGCCTTCATGCCTTGTCCTCACTATTCAGTTCTTAGGTATGGAACGACTTGTCTTTTAAAACATATTTTTGTTGTGTGACTTTCACCACCTGTGCCTCGTTATGGTCCTCCTCCTCCAAAACAATCGGCCTTCAAACAAACCTTGGCGGTTTGTTCGAAGGCCGATTATTTTGGTTGCGGCTTGGGTGGTCCAGGTTCTTTGACGCACACAATTGAGCGGTGCTTTCGACTATCGCGTTGCTTGCATCATCATCAAAGCAATTTAATGCTGATGGCCACTTTAGATAATCGTGTTAAGCCGTTAAAGCTTTGAACGAAATAGAAGGACTTGTTAGCGGAAGAGAACTGATCAATTAAACAATCAGTATTTGTTCAACGATTCTCATGCTTGTCGGTCGTAGGGGTCAATTTATGCCATATTCTCAGTGGTCATTCTTCTAATGTTCTATTCAAAGTTCATTAATTGGTTGTATATGTATATCGTCATGCTACGGCCAAGTCTTATGTATGTGAGGCTTGACTCAAAGGCGGATGCCAGCCTCGTATAACGCTGAGATGATCTTTTGGTCGAACGTGTTTACAATCATGCTCTGAGTTGTACGATTCACTCGATCGTGTTTTGTGTTTTACTTCAATTACGCGTCTGTGGGTTTTGCAGTCTCCGTGTCACCGCAGTTCGACGAAATGTAGCTGCTCACGTCATACGTCATCATTTGTCCGTTCTGACGTTCTGCATCATTTGTCTGCAGCCAGAGGCTGTTGTGGGCTTAAGATATGCGTCGAATTCAGTAGATACGAATCGTTGATGTTCAGTCAACCCCATCAGTTTTTCACGTTTTTATTAACAATTGAACTTCATGGATAGTGCCGAGTCGATTCATGCTGATTTCTGATTTTCCGCAGTTCTGCTCACTTTGTACATGTGTTGCTCAAATCACTGGTCACGTCACAGGATTCATTATCGTACTTTTACGCTGTTTTTCGTGCTTGATAACGATTGTGACCTGCTTAGGTACTCATAAATAGGGGAAACAGTTTAGCTCGGTCGGTTAAAACTAGATATGCATAAAAGATGCGAAGTTTACTAAATCAGATAGGTTGATACTACCCTTTCTGGGTACTTATTTAACCTGTTTTGGCAGAAAGATTAGATCGCTAAGATAGGCAATTCGTACGTCCCCCACCTTCTCCCCCCTTTCGGCCACAAATTCTCCCAGTGAGCGATTAGTACGAATATATTCTCGAGATTGTAACGGAATCATACAGTTTTGGTCTTCTCAATGTATTTTATTTAGACGAAACGTTCCTTCTTACGGTAATAAATGAAGTTGGAAATTAATTGCGTCAAAAAGGACAAAAGTAGTTGCCTAGCTGAGTTTAAAAGGGCGTGGAATCCTTGTTACAGTACTCGCTTTCGTATCCGCAAATGGAAGGACAGTTCCATCGTATTTCATGTATCTTAGGGTGCACACGCTGGAAGTTAAGATCTTGCAAACCTACCCAAACGGATCAGCAGGAAAATGTCGGAAAGTGTTTTAAGCATTTTATCGCAGTTACTCGTTGTTCTCTAGAGAAGCTATACTGGTTGTAATTGCGAGATTCATCCAGGTCTAGGTGCGACGAGACATCGTTACACATCCCCCGTACCGCTCGAAGAAACTACAACCCCTAGACATGCAGTTTTTATGCCATCCAAAGTTTGGCTATGTACAGCTCAACAGAATTTTGTTACTACAGTGGAAGATTGTTTTACGATAGCGAAAACATTTATAGAAGATGACTTTCTTCTTTTAACGTCACAGCTGGGTAGTTAGCCGGAACTGTCGAGTTACCATTGGGTGTGATTTCAGCAAAACAGCTATTTACTTCCTGAAATGGAGGCTTTGTAGCGGTTCGACTGCCACCCTATCACAAAGAGCCTGTAAATGATCGGTTTTTCTCCATTTTTAAAATACGGGCTCGTTCGCTTCGAGTGTACGACAGCATTAATTACATTCATCGATGTTGTCTAAATAAATGTTTGTGTATCAGTATGTTTTCTTCACGAAACAAACAATTAAATATGTAAGAAATGTTCAACTACAATTATAAAAGAAAGTATTTGACTACTTCAATCGCTTTAATAAGATTCGCCGCACAGAATCATTGGAGGCCCATGGAACCCCAGTCATTAGCTCTATATGGGCCAAGGATGTAAGCATCTCTAACTCATTATTTTTTTCAAGCTAACGATTTCTTGCCTCCCAATTGTACGCGAGGAAACAGAGGAGTTCTTGCCGAAAACACTGGTATGACTTCTTCCGTGGCAGTGTTTTTTTTTTCAATAGAGTCGTTCAGTAAACTAAGCTTATATGGTCCCATATACAGATATGTGTGGTTTAACTTTGCTCTTTAAGCTTTACCTTACTATAAAGTGTTTGAAATGCCAAAACGGAGAATAGCTTCGTACTTTTTTCTATTTCATTACTAAGTTACTGTAATTCTACAATACCTTCCAGAGTTATGATGAGTGATGACTCTAACGCCGGTCCCACAAGTAAATTGTTGGCTTCTAAATCTCATTTCGAGTCGGATATAACTGATGATGAAAAGGACAAACATCAAAACGGCGTTCCAATTGAAAATGTTTGTTGATTCGGCTTTTATTTTGAATATTTGCATCAATGAGGGTAGTACTTCAAAGAAAGAAGGAGATTTACACGGGTTTCGTTCATTTAATCGTAAATCCTTCACAAATCCGTGACGCCTCCGTCTGTTCACAACGTAAAATGAAGGACGATAAACACACGACGTGTTGATAAGCCGACACTAATTGATACAAAGGTAAGTTCATGGACAAATAGAACGGCATGCGACAGGTCCCATTACAATGTAAAACTGTCCTTGCAAACGTTAAGAAGAATCACTCTAATGTGGTCACAGTGGGCCTAAATAAGCAAAAAGGATCAATGATGATGCGAGAACACGTTCTAATCCTAATATGCGTACTTCTACTTTAGAACTTAAATTGTTTACACGTTTGAAGTGTGTAAAGGACAACAGTTCTTTTTACTAGTTATCCTTAAAGTTCAATGGTTGATTGTTTCATTAAAGCAACATGCGCCAACTCTCCGCTGCCGTAAAAATATGTTATAAACGGGCTGGATCGAATATACAGAGCGTTATCACGTCATAATCACTGATCCTCCTGAACCATAGTATAATGTACGAAGCATGGCGGAATCAATAGCGCTTTTCTGACAAACAGAGTTTAGAATACCACTATATGCCATGTGTAACGGCATAGCTCGATCATCATCGCGGTGTAAACTCTGCTTACTACCGAATCTTACCTTAACCATGCTGTTATTTTAGCCTGTTAGCACGTTGCCAATTACCATCTTCGCGGAGGAAAGTGATCTAGTTGGCGCAAGCTACTTGATAGTGAGAGCAATAGTCTTTAGTAGATGACTCAACCTCTCCCAACTGTCAAGGCAAGGTTTCAATATGCCATTGAAAAGTTAATTGTTATTTCTTTTACCTTATCACAGTCGTGCAGTGTGATATATATGACTTAATTATCAATAACACTAAAATATCATAAACATAAAGCTCACAAACGGATGAAAATACATTAGCTACCTTGCCGCTGTCGTAAGCGCAAGCATGCCATCAATTTACAGAGAAAACAATACCTATTATCTTAGTCGATCGTCTATAAAGGATACGTCTTTCCGCCGGAGCTGCAAAAAACAGCTGCAAACGTAATTAAATACTAAGCCGAACCGTATGACTATCGTTTTGGCGCAAACTAACCGCAAATACCATATAAAAATTATAGTGATATATTTAAAAGTTAGTCGTAGTTTTATGGTTGATTTAAGTTGAATATTTTTTCAAAGTTATTCAAAAACAGGATAAGGTTTTATATAATCTAAGAATCAGCTGTTCTTGTCCGGCTGATAAAGGATTAAAGTTACTTGGGTTAGGTTGACACACGCCCATACGCAAATGTAAAGCTATCATTATTGGTTACTTGATAATCAGGTGCTTGTCTATTACTGGAATCTGAATCATTGATTGGACTCGTATAACTTTCACAATAAGTGCGGGAAGAACTTCGACAGATTTGTCAGCAACAAGGCCAAGTGCGAAAAACGTTCCTTAATCGTCCCGCTATTTCTAGATGAGCGCTAGAGATCAAAAATGAGCTCCCACTTTTTTATTAATGCTATAAACTACATCAGTAATGTTCACCGTGTATATACCAACCGTGTATTATATATAAAAAAGAAAAATATAAAAGAGATGAATTATGTCCGGTGTAAATTGAAGTAGCTTCAAATATATCGAATAAGCCATTTTTAAATTAATTACTGTAAATAATTATATAACTCCATACAAAGAGCTTTAAGGTATTTGTATTGGGTTTGAGAATCTCTCTCTAAAATAAACGATTGGCGTTTTACAGGTAAACAGTATAGGTTTTAATTCAGGCTGGAAAAAGCAAAATTAATTAACCTTTTTATTAAGCAGATAATTACCTTATTAATCTTCAGAGATCTTCTTTTTTTTTTTTACTTTCACTGATATTACGCTGATCGATTTTAGTGACAGTACGTAAGGCTATTACAATGATCCTACAAAGGAAAGCAAGCAAAATTATCAAAGATGTCTGCTTTTGCCTTCAAAGCAGCGGCTGTAAAATTTTTGCAAGTTGTCTTTCTCAACTAAGCTCGAGTTAAAAAATGTCAATTAGAACAAAGTTCGTACAGATAAAGTTAACCTATGACAGTGCGCGCCGCAACAGTCTAAAACCTAGATCCGTACAGTCATTTATAGTCTCCGATCGGATCATTATTATAACCCTGTTGCACATATCCATTTTCCCACTTCCCACGACTAATCATATTTCATAAATGGTTTTGTAAATTAGCCAGATTAGCATAACTTCCTTCCGTGGGAGAGAAAACCTTACCTTTAGATTGTAAGAAACTGTTTCTCTAGATCTAGAGAGCTTTTTCTCTAGATTCAATGTTGAGTTTGTTGTTTTTATCTCGTATGTTATGTTTGTCTTTAGAGTTTCTCAGTATGGTGATATCAAGAATTCTCAACCGTTGTCGAATAATTAACGAAAATGGGTCAACTTGCCTAGATTAACATTGCGCCTTATGATAAAAATTAATTTCTCTTGAATGAAAACTTCGTTTGAATGAAAGTTCTGCATCTGCGTATTGTTTCTACTTTGATCGGTGCTTAAACATTCGTAGATATAATTGTAAATTAATTTCCGCTGTTTATTTAAGAAGCGGTCTGGCTTGCTTATAGAAATCATATTACAGTTCACGTAAAGTTGTCTCGAAGCACCTAAGGCTAGACAGATTGAGGTCAGGTAAGATCTTATTGGACTTGCCTAACTTGATTAACAAGTACTTGGGAGCTTGACTGTAGTAGCCTTGTGCCCATGAGAAGAATCAATGTGTGGTGGGCAAAACAGACAGCTTCCAAGTAGTCTTAAATCATAACAGATTTAATGGATTCGTGACTTTCCCGGTCATCAGGAGTATAACAAGTTTTAAATAGCTTCGGACACCTGAATCCGCACGGTGTTGAGCATAACCAGTGGCCAGTATCAATTATCTACAAAAGACCCTTATTTAGGTATCATTCTTTGAAAGTAGCCAAAAATAAGGCCACTGTCGTATGTTCTCAATGCGTCGAAGGGATGCAGTAAGAAATGCAGACAGTAAATCCCGCGTCAACGCGGGTTTGTTGTATAGATGCGGCCAAGAAGGTTTGCTTGGTAGTATTGTAAACAGCGTGAGACAAGCACGCCTTTCCTCTCTTTGACTCAAAATAATTTATCCAAGTGTAAAACTAAGTGTGTCTGCATCAAGCAGTGATTCTGCCAATTGGTCGTCTGGGCAAAAAGATATAAGAAATGTTGGTGGGTCGAAATGGACTGCTCATCATGTATCGAGTCCTTGCGGAAAAACATCCGTTACTTCGTAAGTAAAAGCAGATGTCGGAATCCTTAGATGGCTGGCGGTCCTGGATGAGGAACCTAGGGATTTGGGTGACAGCCTGGCAGCAGCCAATGTATCCCCATTTCGGTATTGCTTGATCTTTCCTACTTTAAGGATGGCTTTGTTCCTTTTTTTGAGCATATACTTAATGATGTATTTAAATGACTCAATATATGCCAACACTGAAGTGGTAGTCCAACATTCTCAGAAGGAACGCGTTGTAAGGCACGACGCGTTTTGAGCTAGCTACGTGATGCGTCTCGTCGTCAGCATTTTTCTAATCGGCAACCCCACAAATTTCCAGAGAACGCCGTAGGTACATCGGAAGAGTATTGTTGACGTAAAGTATACAGCTAGTGTAGGGCCCAGAAGCGATGATGGACCCCCACGAATACATGTGGTGTCGTATAAACGTTTTTTCCAGTTGCAGAATTCTTTCAATCAAATATCGCTCGCCCTTGACTAGTTTGGATTCGATTTTGGACCAAATCATGATGAGGAAAAGAGACGCGTTACCATAGGTGCGGAAGTACATCACGACGTCGTAACCTATCTCAGCCATATATCGAAGGCACCCTCTAAAAAAATATGAGAAAACGTAGCACACTCCAACGTTGGATAAATCATCATTGCGTCCTACGTCAATAAGGCCCCAATATGTAGTAACCCGTAGGTGTGTTAGCTAATCTGAATATAAAAGACATTCTTCTATTCAACTTTCAAAATAGCCATGTCCACCTAGTACTGCCGAAATAATCGCTTTGCATGTAAGATATGACAAACCGAACCGGCGTGAATCACGACACGATATCGCAAGGCAGTCACTTTACCCGCAGCGAAGGACACCAGCCATTTTCTTTGGCACGGGAAGAATAAAACGCACTGCAAGCAGTCGTACAACCGATGTAGTCCGTAAACGAATCGCAGCATACGCGGGTGCGTGTCGGAACGACCTTCGTCGAGGGCTCTGTGGCGGTACCAAAAGACTATGCTACGCGGTACGATACTGAAGGCTACGTCGGTTTAAACAACCAGTCCGACTTCGTTGGCTGACGTTATATATTGTTGTACATGGCATGAGCTCCCGACTGGCTGTTTTTCCGGGTTAACGATTATGCGTGCATCTCAGAGATCTACGATGAAATGTTTTAGCTATCATTTTAGTTTAGTTTAGAGATTTAGCTATCATTAAATGGCAAATGTGTTGGTTAACCCATCTGAAAGTACTCTCGAAGAATTCAACGGTATCTTCGGCAGCGCAGAATTTCACTTTTTTTTTTTTTTCCGATTAAAGTCATCTGAAAATAGGTGTTGCAGTGACGGTTGTTTTTCTTCGGAACGCCCGTCATACACTATGAATAAGGCAGCTCGTGTCATTTGTTTCATTGTCTGACAAGTGTGCATTATCAGTGTTAACGTGTTCCATTCTTTGGAGGCAAGTAGGCCGTTGGTCAAGCAGCGTCGTTCATGGCTAGGGAGTATCCTAAACTGCGAACGTATCGGGGGCTTTGTTTAGATGCCGGGGAGAGAGTTCATGTGACGAGCCTCGTCTTGTAACAGAAATGATTTGTTATTGTCAACGTTGGCAAGGGCAGAGCTGTAAACAGGCATGTGTCTTGGAAAAACAAAGGGGGAGTGGCATAACGGAACGAGCTTATCAATTGAAGCAGGACGGCGGACGTCCCGCGACGGTAGCGTCGTCGGTGTCGAAGAGTGCAACCTTCTAATGGAAGTTTAATGACGCTGTGTAGTGGCTCTAGAGGGTTATACTCGGTTGACCCGTATGAGCTGTTGCTGGCACTGCTGTGTTCAGGTCTGTCGACGGAGTCGCTTTATATCGTTTCCTACGAACAACGTTTTTTAAGCAGGCTTCGCTTGGACATAGCTGAGCAAGTGCGGTAAAGGCATGATAAGGGTTAATCGTAGATCGAGCAGGTCTGACTCTGCAGTACAATGCTAAGATATTACAGATCGGCTAGATTCACGCGGTGCCTAGCAGATACGGCTTCAGGCTTCATCATTCGTTCGTTTTGCTGTTTAACATACTATTTTATCTACACAAAAGTGAAAGGTAAATTACATTCACAGTAGGGTTAATTTGACTGTCCAATTTTAGGTTGTGAGTTTTTGTTTTGATATGTACACCTACGTACATTTGCATGAAATCTTTGTTCGTTGATACGGTCCTAACGGCAATGCTGCTGGCCGTCGAAGTCATATTGCTAAGTCGTTGTTTTTGGATGGCATGAACAACTCTCCTCTACATAGAGTTCCATGCAACAAGAGAGCAAATGAATTCTCAAAAAAAGCTAGCTTGACTTGTCGTCTACAACGTGAAGTTTGCCAATAGTATGTATGACTACTACTAAGGCCATACAGCCCTCCTGCAGTAGCAATGAAAATCACCTTAGTCAAATAGGCAAACCTGAAATACTTATTATGTGTGTGAACTGGCGCATTATTTAAACACGGTGTTTCATACTATGCACGTTTGACACTCTGACAACACGATTTTCACACCGATGATGAACGACGTTGGTGAACGCCGAAAATGAAGTTATCATCTGAACTTACATTATGCTCTAAGAGAAAAACAAAGCTGGTGCAGAAAGAGTGCAGCTTTCAGACGTGCAAAATAAGAATGAAGTTGTTGCTTCTTTGAAGGGCTAAGTGAAAATTATTCTCTATAGCAAAATGCAGTATTTACCCCTCTTAGGGAGAAACGTATTTGGCAAAGCGTATGATTTTTTTCACGTAGACCTAATCAGCTCAATCGGAGCACCTCAAGCGGTCGCCTTCGATTGGACAAAATCCGTTACCTAGGACTTCTAGTAGGATGCAGTAGGACTTAATGAATATGATTCATTAAGATTACACTCAATCTAATGCAAGCTGTGAGATAAATCAAGCATCCCATTGCACTTACCTTGTTTCATCTAACGTGTCGTCGTTCGCAGTAATTTCGTCTGCCTATTTCCCCAAGCGTATTCCGCCAAGGGGCTCAGTTAATTATAGATTTGTCGTGTTTGTCGTATGCTGGTATAAGGTAAAATCCTGCAACACGATTACGAGTATTTTAGCCTGGCTAGTTCTCTATCTGTTCCATCTCCGAGCCGTCACCAAATCTTAAGGATTCTTTATCTTTTGTTTTTTTCTTAAAATAAGTAGTTGCAGAAATTAAATTAAACGAAGATGCAGTAAATATGTTATATGGATTTTGTATGTTTCACTTTATTTATTAACCCCGTTCCTGGGTCGTCGCCAAGGCTTAAAGGTGTTTTTGTATCTTTTCATTTTTTTTTATTAACAGGTAGTAGCTTATTAATAGTTAATAAACGTAAATAATAGTAATAAACGAAGATAAATCTTTTATATGTTTGACATATTGATTTTGTTCTTTGGACGCCATTTAAATCTTCAGATTTTTGGTCTAATTGTTTTGGATAATAATTATTCACATACATTTTTTTAAATTTTAGTATTTTTCTTTCTTAAGATCAGTTGGGGTAATTTTCATTTGCCAATCTAACCTTCTGATAGGCACTTATTAGCAACTTGCTCAAATACAACTCGAAACATATTTTAGCCCCATTGTTGCATAAGCAAACCGGTACTACAAGTAGGAAGTTTTTCACAGTTTTCTCTAAAAAGTATCCATATATATATATATATATATATATATATATATATATATGTATATACATTCGGTTCATCGAAATCTATCAGTTGTCAAGAAAACACACTTATTTTTACACAGCTTTCCAGACCTTTCACACAAAGTTCATGCTCTATAATAATTTTTA
>NW_019215257.1:0-19069 GCF_002532875.2 Varroa jacobsoni | reverse complement strand
ATATATAAAATAAGTTCGTTTCTGTGTTTTTGCACTTTCTTTTTGTTTCTATCCCCTTTGCGTGCGAGGTACATTTTTATATATTTTGGTTGTTTCTTATAGGCTAATTCCTGTCAGCTACAAAGGCCACTCCTCCATTCGAAAAGTACATGCGACTCAAGCGAAAATAATTACGCGGTGCCTGCTACAATAACAGGACAATAATGGTATATAAAATAAGCTGTTGAAGAAGACATTACTGCAACGTATTGACGCTGCCTTGACCATGGAACGTGTCCTTGTTTTGCTTTCAACGACGCTTCCTATTTGTCCAATGTATGATGTTCACTTAATAGATTCCGGGAGTGCTTGGTCTGGTGCTTTGAATCAACGTTTTCCTGTCGTCGGTGAGCGGAAAACCGGCACCTATTGTAAGAAGTTCGCGCATGAGCCGTGGCTGAACTTATATTCTGCCACGGTAAGACAGCTCATAGAGTAATTACTACCTCAGAAAGAAAAGGATCATCGTAGCCAGCGCTACGACGCGTATCAATGCACCTTTTTCCCCTCAACAAGACGTTTTACTCTGGCGCGCACGCTGCCGTTGTCGAAAAAAGTTAGTTTTCTAGTAATATCTGTCGCGCACAAACTGCTTTTGTAGTTACAATCTAGGCCTCTGTGTATCTCACCTTTGTCCTACGTCAAGTTGGGACTGTTTAAAGCTGATCATCGATGGCGTTAATAGCTGAATGTTTGTTTGATCCCGATAAGTAAACTCATTTTCGTCAAGTATTTATTGACGTTTATGTTTCTATTGTTCGTATGGATACTCGTAACGATCAAATCATACCAAAAGGAATGATACTCACAGTTACTGCTTTTTAATACAACCCCTGAAAATTTATTTTGCTTTCTTTATTCTATAAATACAAGTCTAAATAGTGAGGATAAGCTTAAAACGAAAAATTGAAAGGATACACTAATGACAGAAGATCGCTCTAGAGGTCGTCTAACTCAGGATTGACGGCGGTAGATGGCGGGCAAATTTATCACTCAAATTTTTCAATCTCGACGCGCGTCACTATCGAGGTGTTATTTTACAAACAAGAAAATATATAGTAATAGCATAGAAGGTCACGATAAGAGTCTTTAAATTTCGGCTCAACATCTGCAGTTGAATTGTACAGCCTTATGAATAGAGGTTATTACTTCGGACTCTTTAAGGCTCGAAGCAGCTGTACATATATAGATTGTTCATGCGCCTTTCCAGCAACCTACAGTAGTGTCTCAGAACGGTCTTAGGTTCTTAGGGTTCCGAAGGGGTAATAAAGAGGATCATGATTTAGCGAGTATGATTCGCTATTGGGACGCTATTTTCTCTGTTTCCATACAGATCAATGAGTGTCACTCACACTCGAGTCTATCAAATTGACTATATAGATCCGGGTGCCCCGGTCGTGCGTAGTCCACAAGTTTATGAAAAATCTACATTATATAATTTACATATAATAAACCGCTTTGTTTATAAATGGAGCTTGTTTATTTACATTGCCATTTTATTTTCTAATTTCAATGACGTTATGATCGTAACGAAGGTGATTATGATTATGGTACTTTTCGTCCATAAGAAAATCTGTCCTGTGTGCATAAATATAGCGCAGCGCGAAACTGGTCCTTGCTTAACGGTGCAACGCTGCAGTGACTCCTTACGATGGTTCTGTCAAGAGTGATTAATATGTAATTCTCCAGTAAATTTCAAAGAACAGCGATATTTAAAGAAGAAGCTTATAAGACTATATACATGCGGGAAAAATTCTATCCACGAGCGATTCGTGACTTTCATTGAAAAGCTCGTAACAAGCACTATACTCAAGATGTTAATCCAAATGACTTAGGTAAATAATCAAAGTAGCAAGTGAAAAATCTAGCCTCAGAGTTGTAAAACGTGTACAAACATCAGCTAACCAGGGTCCTTTATATAATTGTCGTACCCTCCAGCGTTTGTTTTTACCTTTCTGGGCGTCACTGTGCAGGATCTCCGTGTATGCTGTACGCAGTGAATAAGCTAGTAATAGAACTCAAATTTCGCTACATGCGTTCAGTAAACACTAGAGCCACTGGCAATTGTAACTAGCATCTACGCAACAACAACAACTTACCGAAAAATCATGAAGTACGTACCTTTTAGTTTTTCCTCACGTTCGATGATGAACATTTAAGTTCGTGTACATGCCATATCCGCAATTCGTCAAGGTG
The DNA here is from genome assembly GCF_002532875.2 of Varroa jacobsoni. Classification (NCBI taxonomy): domain Eukaryota; kingdom Metazoa; phylum Arthropoda; class Arachnida; order Mesostigmata; family Varroidae; genus Varroa; species Varroa jacobsoni. The sequence continues at coordinate 16,834 of NW_019215257.1, read as the reverse complement.
ATAGACACCAGGTTCCAGTGTGCACGTCAGACAAAACAAGCAAACACTAATGGGTTGGCTGTCTCATTCACTCCGTGCAGCTGAGGGTAGACATTATTGCGCGTGCACAACCGTAAAAAATAGTACTTAATTTTAATAGCATAGATAATCAAACTATAGAGGCCGTTAAGCATCGTAACACGAGTAGGGAGCCGATATAGGGCCTGCTTTTCGCCGGTTGAGTAAGACGCAATTGCACAGTTGCTATTGTAGTGCCACCAAAAGCGTCGCTTCATCGAGCAAGATTCCTCTACTATCAATCCTATACATAGTGCCGCAAATGTCTACCACCGTTAGGCACTGCTACTACTACAAATTATCAATAAAATATGTAATAAATGTAATCAATTGGAGATAAAGTTTTCGCGCTTTATTTACATATCAACAAGCTATTACGTTACATAGTCCCCGACATTGTTCTTCGCCAAATAATGTGTATTGTCTCATTAGAAAGTAGCAGGTTTTTTGCTGAAAAAGTTTTCAGTCACGTTTTCAGTTGTTGGTCCGTATCGAAGATAAAATCAAGAAGGTGAAAATCCATTGGCGCAAGGTCCGCAAAATTTGGCGGGTGCAACAAAACCTCTCGTTGGAGACCCAGAAGGGCAGCTTTAACGGTATATGTTATGTTTGGTCTTACCTTGTTATGAAGCAGGATGATTTGACCTGGTTTGGCAGGCCTTTTTCCTGAATAGACTTATTGACTCGCTGCAAATAAGAAGAATAAACAAGGCGATCAACTGTCTGGTTTGTAAGAAACAATTCAGCCTTTCCATATATCAGGCCTTTCCGGTCTTATCAATGCAAAGCATAACTTGTTTTTGTATTAGGATCTGGTTGGATTCTGGCCTTGGTTTTTCTTCTGAAGCCACCCATCCCGATCTCTGGTTCATGGTGACGTACGGGTACCACTTCTCATTACCAGGGACCATTCTGTGCGGAAATCGGGTATGGTAGCCGCGTGACATTCGATGCCTAGTCAGATGTTAAGATGCAGCCTTAAGCCGTAATTCTTTGTTGGATTCAGAGAGTTCATGAAGTACTAAACTTCGAGTGTCCGTATTAAGCCTATTCCTAAAATATCTAGCCACGGTTGTGTGGCTGCAGTCCATTTTTTCTTGAGCTATTTGTGAGCTATTTTCCCTCAAAACCGTCTTCAGGTCGTTATCACCTAATTCAGACGGTCAACCTAAGCGGGGGGCATCCTTCACGTCTCAGATACTGTCTTCGAACTTGGCGAACTGTTCTTGAATAGTACTTTTAGCAACAGCGTCATTACCGTCTCGCTTTTTTTCAAAACGCGGGAACTTCCGTTCCAACCTAATCTAAGTAATTCTGCTAACGAAATGAGTGAATATTTCAAGCTTTGCTGTTATTAGACGTTGCTTCAAGTTGTTTCGAGTATTGTATAAATACTAATAATATACCGTCTACTTCCAGTTCTCCCTCAATTCTTACAAACTGAAAATAAGGAAGTTTCGTGCTAGCAGAATACAAAGTCGCCTATGCCTCTGTCTTCAATAAACGATGTTCAGGACGTATCGAACCTACAATAAATATCAATACTCAGGTCACATCGCACAGCTGATCGACCAAAGTCAACATATTTAACAAATAAGAGTTATAAAATTGATCTGCTGATGATATTCAGAACTATTATATTCTACCATCGACATCTCGACCTGGGTCCACCACTCCCACTTAATTCTCCTGGGACTGTTATATACGCTACAAACCTCACCTGTACACTTTCACCTGCCTAACTTCCATCGTCACACAAATGCTGTTGCGGGCCCCTCATGGTCGCCGTTGCCGGCACTGCTGATTCTATTGCCACAGTCGATTTGCCCAGGCGTCGGAAGATGTCTGCGTTAGTTCCGACGGCCCATCCGCCTCGCGCTGCCGCTACTGCATTTTCTGGTGCTGCTACTGCTGTTGATGTTCAATGAATGATTCCACTGGAAAACCATCATCTCCATTTATCCTGATCAAACGAAGACCAGACACGAATCCACCAATAAAGTGCCAGTCAGGTTCGCCCTACGCGCGTCTTCTTCTCGCCCATAACATCTGACTGCGTAACCTGAGATACATCGGAAGCACCAAGTAAGCAAACGGCAGAGCTGGCCGGATGTATGGGATGACGTATGCTTTGGAAAGCTAGACGAAAAAACGGATTGGAGCTATTTGTTTGAGGGTATGCATCCGATAACGCAGGCCGCTACTGCCGTTGCCACCTCCCACAGCCGTTTAGGCTCCAGTCCACTCTTGCGGCCTTCCCTAACAACTCCTCTAGGTTTTTCAGCTCCGAGTGCTCTCATGCCTCCTGATCCCCCAGATGGACAGAACACTATCTACGCGTGGCCGCGTTGTCTCCTGCAAACACCAGCGGAACACCTCCTCCTTCCCGCCGACAAAAGCTTTACCGTATAATCATGGGGTGTACCTAGAACTATTCGGTTGCGTCTTAGTAGTCTAGCGGACAGGGCAAGGCCAGGTTTGCGTTACCCATCCCTGACTCAATCCTACATCGCTAGACGGATACATTAGCTGATTTTAGTTCATATCACCTCCGTCCTAACATGCCAGTTCGTCTGAAGTAGGCGACCCATTGAATGACTTGCTAACCTATGGGATAGTAGGCAAGCTTGTCAGACTTGTCTGCGTAGTTCGGTTCGTTCGGTTTGAGATACTGTCGTGGCTATCGTGTCAGAGATAGCGTGGGAGAATTTTAAACTACAAAGCATTAGTCAGATAAGATGAAGCCAACCCTCTAGGGGGCAACTCCGTCGATACGCCCACCACTGTTCTGAATCGAAAAATCTTTGGGTTCCTTTGGCTTGTTGAAGAGCTGAAAGCATATCACTGCGGAGTCTCGAAGTATTTCGAGTCTCTGTTTCCTGAAAACCGCAGTGGAGTGGGTCAGCAGCTCTCTAATTCGCCATCTCGTCGAGGTAGCGAGACCGAGGATTCCGTAAGCACCCGTGATAAAGTCTAAATATGGAACGCAAGACAGTCACAGGGTTTCAGGACTTAAAATAGAAGCAAGCACCCAAGTAATAATGAGCCTTCGGTATAACAAAAGTCTGAATAGCTTTTATGTAAGTTGTCCTTGCCAAGGGGCAAAACCGCTCGAACACATTTGTGCATTACAACTAAAATGAGAGAAACCTTCTTTATGAAATCGTAAATGTGAACGTCGAAGTTCAGGAACTATTTAATATCTTCAATAGATATAATAAGATAGATACTAATCCTAGTAACAAAATCATTAAAAAAAAATGCAACCTTGCTTTTATCTAAGAAAAAACATCGAAGCATGCACCTGCGACACGTTCACGAAGCAACTGGGTGATCCTTATAACGCTATGACATGCGTACAATGATGCCACATGTAGAATAATCATTATATATGTTTTTCTATAATATATAAATCGAAATAATTCTCTTTTCCGCAGAAGTTTCAAATATTTAATCACAATTAACTGTAAATGGATAAGTTAGTTGCAGTCCATGACGCTCTTGTAGTCCTTCAGGAGTAACGAGTTAAAAAGAGGTAAAATAATTTCAATAAGTGAAACAAAAGTTCTAACTGCATGTCCATTAAGACATAACTCTTAAGATATAGGAGATCTTGCGAAAAGAATACCAGTTACGCTTTTAGGTGTTTCCCGATACTGGCTTTCCTGAACAATCTCAACATTTGACTTAAAATCGGCACTAGTTCTCTGGTGAATAAGCAGAACTTGCCCGATCTTCCGGACTTGATAATCTGGCCGCAAATAATTCGAAGACCAATGTAAATTCCAACACCAATGAACCCGCAAATTTATCTGATGTTTATCTTCTCACTGGGCGCTTTCTAGGTCGTAGGTGATCCTATCTTGGTCATCGCCAGACATAACAAACGGCGACTTAAAATTAGCCATTAATTAAAAAAAGCTCTAACTTAGCTCTATCCAGTGGCTCATTTCCACGATCTAACGTTATTTCTATCTGGTTCTGTACATTTGAAGAAAGTAGAAATCGATTCTTAGAAATGGTCAAGTCAGTGGGTGTTTAATGTGTCCATCCATTGTGTCCGGACAACGAGCCCAGAGATGGCATTCTGATGGCTTCTGCTTGAATCGAATTTGTCAACGGAGCAAAGTTAAGAGTTCTGTTAAATTATTAAAGTAGATCCTTCTCAATGACGGTTTTATAAGAGGCCACATTATCACGTCTACAGGCCCGACCACTCATTTAGGGTCCTTTTTCTAAGCACCTTTTGCATAACTTTTATAATAATTATAATCCGACATACTTATATTAGCACCCGATAATTCTAAATATAATATTTGGACAAATAACCCAATCGCTTCGGATGGTTGACCTCCCTTGGCACCAAAGGAGGCCGATCTAAGCACATGTTCATAGTGAGAGGGTTTACAGGCCGGTGGGTTAACAAATGATTTTTCAAAAAAAAAACACGCGCGATAGATTTATGTTAATATTTTGAACAAGAAATCGTTGTGGATTAGTTATCTTTTTTAATTTGTCATTTTTTGGCAAGTAATGTCAACTATAGATTAGCTGAACTCATAAGGTATTTGCCATAACTATAAAATAAATTAATAGTTTATACAAAACATCGCTCGTATATATGTATATAGACGATGCATGTATACATACATGCTTATATATATATATATATATATACTAACGTAACTGAAAATCGAAATATTAGGAACGAGTGGGATAGTTATTGCAATATGGTGACGACTTCAGGCGACTTCTTTTGCACACCCTATAAGTCTTCTCTGGAACTGCCTTTCCCTCTGAAAGTCGTCTTTAGCATACGTTAAATACCATTTGGTTTGTTGCGTCGTTAGGACCACGGACACGAAGTCCGTGCATGTGTTTTTTCCAGTTTTGCTTTGCTATTCATTGGCTGTTTGCCAATAATATTTTAGCTTAGGGCGAGTCGAAGTTGACATTTAGTCTGCTTTCTGCTTTGGCAGGCTTGTCTTGCGCCGTCGACACGGTTCCAGAGTTCCGTGAACATTACTCGTCTGTGAGGCTCGTCGAACTGGCTTGATGGTCCTCGGTGGCGTTAGCGAGCTCGCTTACCGCCAGAATCGGCCGTGTGATTGTAGAATAAGCAACCGTAACGGACGCTCGAATTTTGGATTGCAGCTCATTCTACAATGGATTCTAGCGTGACCCCTTTTGCGGCAGTGCAACAGTTGTTTTTTCCACTGCCTATGAAAGTTTAACTAACTAGCGGATGGAAGTCTGGGTTTTTGTTAAAAAGCTGAAAGTGCGCAAAGCTCACACAGAATTTAGCGTTAGGGTTCGAACTTTACCTCTTTCTCATGTTCTTATCCTGAGCTCGTTCGACTTTGCCTTCGGTCCCCTTGAAACTGATAGTTGTGGAAATAGACTACATATATGATAAATGGAAACTGAGTTCAGAACACACATATACATGCAGACATAATCAACTTTGGTGATGTCAGCGGAGCCTTAGTCATGCCTCTTGCAAGGAAAAAAACTAGGGGAATATTTGAGATAATGCAGAACATTTTTCCCAATACCAGCTTAATTTACACTTGACGAAACACATATGGCTTTCAATGCAATCGAGCTTCACGACCTTTTTGCCTTCTTCGATTTACTGGAGCAAACGCATCCCATATTCTGCATTCGTATGTTTCTACTGCACACTTGGACGGCTTATGTTATTTGCCTTAGCGATCACAACAAATGTCCAACAGTCCTTGGATGAGAACGCTTTTTTCGAGTTCAATCAGTTCTACATAGCCTCTCGCCAAGCTGTTCGTATCGTCAGTCTATATCAGTGAATGTAGCCTTCATGTGCATTTTAACTACGGGAGACTGACTTAACTACTCCGGTAGCAACCAGCGCAGCGTAACACAACGGCCTTGGGTTCACAGCGAACGTTACCCCCGTCATTGTTACCAAGACGATGACTTCGGTTACGCTAAAAGGATAGAGGGGGGGGGGGGGTAAAGTTCGTGGATTCCTTTTTATCCAGACAATTTTCGGCGCAAATGTAATTATTCTCAACATAAAAGAAACACAACGCACGCAATGTACTAGTAGTTGTAAGAATACTAGAACTGTTTTTATGGTCAGTAACATCCTATCTGCCAGCGGATTGCCTCGTGTACGTCAGCGCTATTAGATATAAGGAGGAGCAACCAATGTGTCTGTCTCCTAGCTACGATAAGAATAGGGTGGAGGTTGATTACGTTTAATCGCACACACACATATATATATGCAGAATTACGTAATTGAGTAGCTTAAACGCAAACGAACAATACATATTTAGAGTAAGTATTCTCATACAGCTCAGAATATACATAGCATATAGTTTAACATAAAAATATGGAATAATACCATTAAAGTGCGTGCCATCTTGACGCAAGTATCGTCCATTGTTGCTCTGAAGCGCTATTTCTTCTTATAGGCCCGGGAAATTCAGTGAAGATTTATCTGTCTGCTATGTGTACATGCAGTCCTCTGCTTTTAAAAGAGGCATCCTACAACGAAATTCGCCGAGCTACCATTAAGTCTCGCAACCGTCTATGGCTGTTCGTGTGGAAAATCATTTTAACAGCTGGAAGGTTGTACTATGCATCTGCAAGATTCACTAGAACCGATGCTGTCTTCCAAGCATTACGCGGCCCGACACTGAACCGGATTCAGAATCGGAGAACTAGCACAGTAGTATCCGTGCGAAAGGTTGCTCGAGGATCGGCGTGGTTATTTCTCTTACTAAATCGTTTTATGTGCACTAATGAATTTGTTGGCATTGGGGTAACAAACAGATGTGTCGGGTCGTGAACCCTGGCAGAGTCAGTCTGCCTCGAATTGCAAACAGTTGAAGGTAGAGCTGTAGTCGAAGATGAGTCCACATGCTGCAACCCACCCTCGAGGTGGATGAGATGCGATTGGCGTGGGAGCTTGGAGAAGGGACTCCCATAAGGTCACGCAATCAAGCCGGCCAGTGACAAACGGACAAGTGACATACACTCTCAATGAATGAGAAGCAGAATGAAAGGGAAGAGAATTCGGGGTCGTTTGCTGATCGAGACTACTTGCACTGCCACCAGCACGACGACTTTACTAGGTCGAGCATAATACTAGACATGCGTGATTTTGCTTTCTCTCAACATTTCTCCAAATTTCCTATTCTCTTTCTTACTCTCAGCGTTCCCCCGCTGATGTTGCAGAACTCCCGACTGTCCCTGGGGAGATCATCAGCGTAACCATGAGAGAGCCCGAAGGGACCTCTGGCAGCGGTGGGCGTTTGCAGAGTTCGCCTCTTACCAGAGTAGCTGCACGCTGATATCAGGCCTCAAGGCACCACCAAGATTCGTTTATACGACCAACAACCCTTACGATTTGGTCTTCGCGGATAGGTTCCCGGGCGAAATCGGCATACCATCAGCTTGTACTTATTGTAATCCGCGCATCTGTCAACTGCTTTTCCTTGTACGCGCTAGGAACTATTGCCTGTCTGCTTATGAAAGGTGTAGTTCATTAAAAAATGTTAGAAGATTGAATGACGGATGTCATCGTAGACCGTTCTGCTTCGAAACCCGTAAAGGAAGGTTTTTTTTTTGACTGCACACGGGTTTCCTGGTCGACCCCAGATTGTAAATAATCTCGTAGCATGTGTAGCAAATGATATATTATGACTGTTTTGCAATACGGGAGCGAGGGCTTAGTTCAGTAATTCCACATTTATTCAGTTCATAACTTTGCAGTCAAAAGTCGAGTTTCTTTTCTCTAAAGTGTCTCTAACAAGATAATACTAATTATATTATAACGAATACGCCATGGCTATATATTTTACAACTTGTTTCATTAGTTTTACATTAGTAGTATGTCGTACTCTAGAGAAAAAAAAAGCCTTTAATGAAAAAGATAGGGCGTAAACCTATATAGCTTGCTCAGTTAGATTCTTTTACTCTCTGAGCTGCCCGGATTCACTTGACTTTTTAGCAGACGCCCTATCCTCACGCGCATTCAGATTATGTTAATCAAGCATTCAAAACGTTCCGCTTCCATTTCGGCGCTTTAACTTCCATACAATGCATAGCCACCCTATAAATTTCCAACTCCAAATATTCAAGTACTACGAAGATTCTATAGAACGACGGATAGACGCCAGTACCGTTGCCCTCTACGTTGAATTATCTGGCAATGTTCAGTAGTGGCATCTGAAACAGTAGATCTATCGTGAGTCAACCCATTCCAACGCGCAATGTTCCAGTTGATTTTCGATTTCTGAGCTTGCTTTGAAAGGAAACAACGCACCCGAGTAGACCTTGAACCTAAATTGAAGTCTGTTTGCTTGAAGAGTGCTGAACTCTGAACTCGCTAACCTAAGGTTTGAAGCCCAGCGATTAACTAGGCGATGCTGAGTTAAGCGTTAGCTTCGCCTATCTGAAGTAGTTCCGGTAGACCCTCTACGCAAAATAGTAGTAGAGAATAGGTGAACGGCTAGTTTACATGGGTGAATCTCGTCAACTAGCCGGCATGGCAGCTCTAATGGCCAAATGCGTCTGCATACATTAACATGCGAAGAACATCTACCCTTTCCAGCAGCCTGCTTTCTGCTTACCCAGACTACCTTGCGAAAGTTTTTGCACCCCCCCCCCCACCTCCCCTCCCCAGGTAAACTGCCCCGAATTATGTGCCCTCCGACCCCAATGCTACTGGTAGCAGTCAAACGAAAGCCGACGAAAGCATGCCACCCAGCATCTGTGTTCGCTTTGCATTAGTGTAGGGGGTTGCTTACCCCTTAATGGCGGGCAGGCCATACAATGTGATAGTGACCAGAAAACGAACTGTATAGCAAACTCATCTCAGGGCTAGGCGAATTTCTGGAGGATAGAGGTTGTCGAGGTTCTACTCCGATATTCCGTCTGGTAATGGGTTAGCTACTAGATGAATATCGGAACTCGAAAGAATACAGCGCCAGCACTCAGAAGAAAAGAACAGGTCGGAGGGGCTGTCGTTTGTACAATATGTGGAACAGGCCAAGTCAAATTAGTTACGCGAACCTGGCAGTCAGCCAGCTTAATTTGTAGTTCATATCTGGCGGTTTTAGAAACATAGCCTGGGTGTACATCAGACAATGCAGATAGTACGTGTAAGGTGAGAGAAATAAAAAAAACAATAATTTCGACAGTTCCATTTTAAATTCCACAATAAAGTTGTCTCTGTTTTGAATGATTGAATATACGTAGAAAGCTTGTAAAATATAACTATATATATATATATATATATATATATATATATATAACTTATCGAAAGTTGCCGGTGTTTAAGGGCAACTCGCGGAAGGCTCGGGCCTTCGTTGATAGAAATTGATGTTAAATTGAGATTTGTAATAAAGGCTGCTGCAACTTTTAGAGAGCACTGCGAACGATCATTGTTAGCTACATGTTGAATTTCTTTTTGACTGCGCTGTAAAGAGTTTGGACCGGCTTGGGAAGACCTTGTGAACACAGTCGGCAACCTTCAGCAGGATTGATGCAGAAGCGCGATCGGAGTAGCTTTAGTTCAGGGAAATCAAGGAAGTCCACTTTCTTTGCCGAATACGAGGTGTTCATATTGTACTGACACAAAACAATGCGATAACAACTTACTTGATGAATGTTATTATCAATCACACGTATATGTTTCCCATAGTAGCTTATTAATAGAGAATATATGTAAAATAAAATAAAATAAAATGAAAGAGGTAAATATTTACATTGGATTTCCGATTCTATTGCTGTTATTATCGCACCAACGATCGCAAAAGAAAATCCGTCTTATATCCACTGCCCGCTGCTAACTAGGTCCAGCCAATAGTATCGCCATGTGGCTCCATGTATTCTGGAATAGACTGTATTCAGAGCACTTCGTATCGATCTTTCATTGCTCCAATGCGGCACTAGTGCGTTTGTGCCAATGCGTCGAAACGATTTTGTTATTTCCGTTCCGCAAGTGACAGTTGCGGCCCTTACCATCAATATGCGCGGGTCATTTCTGGCTCTGCTGAGCACGGAGCACCGCCGACCCTGAGCAACAGCGGGAACTCTGGAGGTCAGGCTTCTCTTTGCTACCCCGATTGGTGATGGGGGTAGCAACCGGTGATGTCTTTTCTTTTCGGAACTGCGTTGGCGGTTGCCAATGGGTGTTAGATGAACAAAGAGAGAAATAAAGGCTAGAGGGAAGATCGCTTGCCTTTATATCACAAAGTGGACATTGCTTGTGGCCTCCTTTCCCTAGAAGGAAAGCGGGTGGTACAATTTCGTGACTTCGTAAAAAAGAGAGGGGGAAAACTGACTCACTGAGAAACCGGGGGCACCAGCGAGAGAATCGAGAAAAAGGAGGACAATGCAAAGAAGACACTAGTGGACTATAAGGGGAAATCATTCCCCGGCTACCTTAGTCTGATAGTCTAACCTCCTGAGTCCTAGAATCACAATTCCGTTTTCAAGGAGAAGAAAGACTTTTGACATACAGAACTGTGGACGTCTGCAAACCGGTCTAAACACTAGAAGCAGATGGGCCAAAGAATAATGGAACCGTGTTTATACGTCTCAATGTTATGGTTGTATCCGTGTGTCCTAATAGAACATCATATATACAATAGCGATTCAATAAAAACAGAAGTAGCAACGCGGAAACCCCTATATATACCCTTGACAAACCAACACGGCCTTGATACGAAATGAACCAACAAAACCCATCGAATCTTCGTTTCTTTTGTAGGGACCACGCACTCTAACTGATTATTCCTATAACAATAAGTGGATCGAAAACCTAGAGTTCTAGAGTTCTTGGCGGCACATCATCGCCGAAGAACAGAAGGGAGGGTTGCCAGATAGCCCTAACGAGACTCAGACATTTCTAGGAACAGACCTGAAGCATTAAGTGGTACCTTTTTTCGTTTTCGACTACTTTTTCATTTACAATAGAAGAAGGGACATTTAACTTGACGGTAGAGATATACTATATAATAAAGGACTTTTTCGGAAAGTCGGAAAAAATAGGACAAATAAAATCTGGTTAAAAGGCGGTGGTAATTTTACAGCTATAGATGTTATTCTGTTCCGTTTACTATTTAGCCGTACAGTACGAAAATAATACGACGTTTAAGAACACTCTCGTCAAGGATTGTTGTTATTATTTCTATTATTAATATAATTATTAATATAACATATTTCGAGGAGTACGATTTTCCAGAATCAAAATAAACGTGCGAAATTATGCACCTAGAGGGTACGACTTATTACCTAGACGAACGTGCACAAAGTGCTCTGACCCTCGTTACTAATAATCTATCTGTAGTGTATTCGCGTCGTTATCTTTCAATCGAAAGTAAAGTATAGAACGAATGTCCTAGGATAAGCACAGTATCTGTGGATTGCATAGGTTAAAAAAGTATGCCAGCCTGCCAACTGTGTAAATCGCCCAAGCTCGTCCCCAAGCCCGTATCTCTTGATCGCATGGCTTTGAAGACTCACAAATGAAAAAACATTCAATATCTTTGATACAGTTCAATAAAACTGCCCAACAAATACATAAACACAATACTCAGGTAATTTGCACGTGCCAGAAGCCTAAGCGACATGATGGTGCAATATTACTGTTTTCTATGCAAAACGAATGCCGATTGCGGTAGATCACACGGAAGTGGGGGGTGCAGATAGGCAATACCTACTGGCATACGGGCGATTCAGCCCTAACTTTTCACCGACAAAAGGATAAAACTATTTGCGATAATCCATGGCAAAACTAAGGTATACCTGATGCTTTAAATGGTCAGAGGGCTGCTTTTAGATCTGTACGGGAAAATATTTTGCGAGGTAAAGAAACTCATATATTTTTTTTATCTAAATAAAATTTTTAAGGGCTGCAGTTGCAAGTTTTAGATAAATATAAATTATCCATGCACTAAAGGAAGAAATGTAACAGATTACATGCAGTACCTAAACAGTCTTTTTTTAATTTAAACCATGACGTTTCAGGTGACAATAGGTACATTTTACACACTCATCTCATTTTATCCTTTCCAATCCGGTCTATAGGTTCACTATAAAATCACAACTCTAAACCATATAACGCTAATTGTACGCTAAACATTGTGCTAAAAAAAAAAAACTCTTTAAAAGTAGTCTGCTATGTTCAAAGGTGGTGACAGACAACTGGTTAACTTGTCGAAAGGGCTGCTTGCAAATACTCATCTACTCCCTGGCACCTTGAGTTTATGGGATTGAATAAAAGAATTGGGCAGGAGGAAACGGAACTGCTTATTTTTCCATCGAGCACTTTATCCGAAGTAACTTCCTGCACCCCGCCCGAAGTTTAGTAATGCCCAACCAAAACGACAAGGTGCATCTGCTTATGGGCTTCTCGGATTTCTAATTTTTTATGGAATTACATAGACGCAAAATAGAAAGTGTGACCAGAAATAGTGTCTACGTCGATATGAAGCGTAGAAAAAAATGGGCAGTTCTGAGAGATACTCTTGAGCTCAAAGTTAACCTAGGTCCCCATTCGAAAACCATGGTTTGCGTTTCGTGACACTGGGAAGATCTTATGCAACACATTGAGAAAAGAGACGGCCGATAAGGATTTGTTTATGGCCCAAATATACCGCTTATAAGGCGTTATCCAATCAAAAAGCCCCAGCAGAAGAGGCGAAACCATTTTTCTATGCTGCAATGACAGACAAAAATGGAAAATGTCGTTAAAGCGATCCTACAGGAGCTTGGGTGAAAGGCTTTTTTTGCATCCGTCATATTTTCCAAATCTCTCGCGAACGCAGTACCTCAGGTTCCGATCACTAGAAAGTTGAATTGGTAATAGTACGAATGACAATGAGAAGGATTTTACACATCGGCTAGAAAGTTCCCCAACACTCTGTTTAAAAATATCTGGCGAGAGGAACGGCGAAGAATGACAGAACATCGCAGAGGCTGACGCTGTAGCTAGAATCTCTTTGAGCGATGATTTTTCGTAAGGTGAAAAAGGCTCGTTATTTTTTGACCAACTTAATATATGAGGGTTCGATAGTGTTTATATCCTGCGGGTATTATAATACGATCTCTTCATGTCAATTTGATTATAGCCGTTCATTCTGTAAAGATAGCTTCGTCTGCAAGGCGAACATTAAAACGAGGTATTTGTGACCATACAAATGATTTGCTACTGAATATTTTATAGCCTAATTAATAAAAATCCTGTAAGGACACCATAAAAGAAGCCCATCTTCTATCAGTGCTACTTTATAGGTTCACAGCCAACGGTAAATCAAGCTGATGAGGTGTTGGGACAATAATGATGCGAAACGCGAGAAGATTCCGTGATTGTTAAAGATGCTTCTAAGTGTCATCGGCAGACTTGACAAGCGTTCACTTACGGGATCACATTGGCTCGTGTAGGTTTCTTCTATTTTGTTCTCCTTATTGCCGGCATAGTGAGAAAGTAGCAGGAAAACACGAAGAAGGCGGAGAGAAAGTGGCAGAAGACTTATAGTACGAGAAACATGCCCCTATGAAAGAATTTCGCTCCAACCGGCGTCAGGGGTAAGGCGGGAAGTTGGTTAGGGGCTGAATCTCTACGGCACAGTCTCCCTGTCCCTGCAAATTGAAGGAAGTATAGAAATGAAGGAGTGAAGGACAAAGTATCGGCGTATACACGTCTCTAGCAGGCGGAGTCAACCCTTCTAGCTTGCTCGCCTCTGGTCGCTTTTTCGTTTCTCCTATCAAATTCCCTAATGTTTCGCTATAGAAGACCTGACTTCTCGACTTGACGGAGAAAACGATATGTCTTAGCGACGGCCGACGACTAACGATGCCGGAAACACGAACGATGTTGGGACACCTGAGCGATATGTGAGCGAGGGAAAAGATGAGTACCGTCTAGTGAGCGTGCTGTGGAGTTACGAGAGGAGCAGAAAAATAAGGACATTGAGCATGGGCTATAGTGGTGGTGTCAGTAAAAGGTAGGTTGGATTGGATATTGTGCCTGGATTGAAAGGAGGGGTCTCGGTCTCCAATGTTCCCCCATGTACATAGACATGCGCACACTAACCCACCGAGGGCGTGGAGAAGCGGGGCTGAGATGTCACCAGTGTGTGGACCTCGATCCGTGTCTGTTAGTGTGGTCGTGTCTTACCAAATCGGGGAGGATGAGGTAAAAGAGCTGGGCTAGTCCCAAGTGAAGAAGACCCTCAAAGTAAGTGAAGCGTAGTATCGAGGCAGGCGAAGTACATCAACGATATCGAGCTGAGCGCTGCCGCAGTGCCGCCATCCTGGCAGCAGCACGACGAAAGCAGCTCATCGCGTGCCTTGTGTTACAAATGGGTTGGGGTTAGAGAGCGCAGTTTGTGGGCGATGAAGAGGAATCAAAAGTGGGGTGCCAACGACGGTCGAGACGAAAGAGCAGCGAACGAAGGGGTTGTCTTTTCAGCTGGTGTCAGCGGGGACAAGTCGTTGGAAAAGTCGGACAAATCTGGACCGGCATCGTTGTTCAGTGGGTGCTCAGCAGGACCATGGCAGCAGCTCCGGCTGTCTTATGCCTCAGTGCCTGGCTTCTAATCTAATCCTGAGAAATGCCCGACTATAGTTCATGTTAGTTCCGATTTCCATAGTTCCATTTCCATCCCACACGTTGTTACTCTGCTCGTCTTAGGTAAGAATTCGTAGTTCTCAGGCCTTGGTACGTGACAACACGATCGAGAGATCTGCTTGTCTTCTACGCTGCTTGACCACTCCAACAGGGACGAGTTGTCCGCCCACGACCTATGCATGACCACATACGAGAAAACAGCGACGCGAACAGTAAAAACAGCAGCAGGCCGATCCTTGGAGCTGGCGTTGGTCCGGTCTCGGGAAAACACCGAGGGACGCTCATGGTGATAGCATGAAATAGACACCAGTGTGACATATACACCCACACACATGAACACATAAAGAACGAAAGACGCGCGACCAGACATGAAGACTTATATTACCCCCAATTTGTTCTTATATCGCAAATGGGCTGACAGAGAAAAGCGGCTCATCCTCCAGCCGATATCGCGCCGGCACACAACACTCCACTTAGATTTAAGCAGCTGCAGGCGCTGTAGTGACAGTGGTAGTCATAGTGAAGGTTTTGTCCCGAACCGCATAAAGTGCCTAGCAATTCGCGCCCGCTTACACAGAGTCTTGCGCGTTTCTCTCTCTTTCTCTCTTTCGGACTAGCATTCGAGATTATGCTTACGAAAAAAGTAGATAGACAAAACGAACGAATGTAAAGAAAAGCGGAAGGTCGTCAGAAGAAGATGAGATTGAAAAAGCGTAGTTCATTGCAGTAGTTTGTGCAATAATGGTGACGTTGCTGTTGATGGTTTTGATGATGAAGCTGATGTCCTGCACTGCGATTTTGTGAGCCGTTCTCTGGGCCATTAGTGGGCGGCGTCCTTGCATATTCAGTCTCGTTGAGGAGATACCTTTTCCAGTTTTCTGCGTACTTTGGTCTATTCTCAGTTTGTGCATTTTTTATTGTTGCTTTCATACTTAGAAAACGCCTTTATTACCCGCGACTCCGCTGCCTGCTCCCGCATAACGAATGGTCTCCATCATCTCTTGTGACGGTGATCGTAGGAACGAATTCCAAGCGGGAATAACTGTCTTCCAACGTTGACTGGTCTGTCCCAAGTTGTGACCCGTCCGATGTGGCGGTTAGCGATACTTCATCTTGCGCTCTTCTGTATCTTTTGCCGTTTATTTTTCCTTTTCTCTCTCTCTCTCTCGAAATCTCTCACTTTCGAGAGTGAGGCAGCAATATGACAAAACGGAGACATACGCTGTGGTATAGCTGCACCAGCTGCTAAAGCTATTCCACCTCACGAAACGTTGTACAGCCCTTTGCGACCAGCAGATTATGCTTAGCGACTAATATTTCGCTGGTTTTTTGTTGTAGCACAAGAACAGTAACCGTTGTAGTACCAGTTGTCGCAGTGGACGCTTGTGGAACCAAGACTTAAGCTAAACTCTATCGAAATCAAACCTGCTTCTATCGATCCGACCCCTAAAACAATAGAGACCAGAGTGCAAGTGTACAATGTACTGCTGAGTTCATTGAGTAGTACGCGAGTAGCTCGACGACCGGACCCACGATGACGTCTCTGCGAGCGGCAAGCACTCATCATTAGATAGAAATCACTGTATCTCCGTGTTAGGTACATAGGAAAGGAAAATTGACGCAACCGACTGGACCAGAAGAATGTTAAACGAGTATACATAATTAAACTGATAGCAGTACTTATAAAAGTCATGTTTTTCTAGCATAAGAATGGTGTAAAAGATGAAGAAAGACATAAGGAATATGGATGATGTCAGACAGTGAAACAAAAAGTCGCGGGCAGGCAACCTTCTTATAGATTTTCTTGTACGTTCTTATCGGGCGTTAACATGACGTCATGCACTTCTATCGTATGAGCCAGTGCCATGCACTATGTAACAGACACGGACAAGCAACGTCTATACGGTGCTAAGGAAGTTCGGATGAATTTGTGCTTCTCTATATCTGCGTATGTACATACATCGCACTGCATTGCAGTGATCAAGAAGGGCAGAGCGACTCATGTGGCCGTTATATGGCGCGGCGTACTACATAATTATGCACTAGCACAAATTAGAGTGAAATGTATTTTGCACGCGTCAATAAAGAATTAGCTAAACATTACTATGACCAGTTAATATTGTAGTTTTCCAGCTCTCTCTCTCTCTTTCTCTC
>NW_019215256.1:0-19126 GCF_002532875.2 Varroa jacobsoni | reverse complement strand
GTATTTTCGTATATAGATGTGTTCATTTTCCATACATAAGTGTCAACGGCATATTCAAAATATACATGTTTTAAACAACACAGTACTTTCGCTGAACAACTATTGTGCTTCCAGTTAAAACAAACATATCTAATAACATTAGTAACTGTGCCTCAATGTTGTGCTATAGCATTAAGGTTTGATATCTCCTTTCGATTACTGAATAAACGATACGATCGCGCTGATTATTTACTATATTTCTACAGGTTTGACACATACTTTCTTATTAGATAACAGCAAGTAAATCTGTTCGATCCACTTTTAACAACCGCAGTTCTTTAGGAGGAACCTCACGCGACTCTTGGTCCATATACAGCGGACCACTATGGCAACTTCGCACAGTTGATAATGCAAGTTAATCTAACGATTTATATATGTAATGGCTCCTTTTATACGTATGTTGCTTAGACACGTGTATAGATTCTTTAGTAGTGCATACACGCGTTCGCTGTATGTATATAATGTTGGCCTAATTGGTCAGTTTTTCGGGTATGAGCAACGCTTCAGTGGGATTGATTTAGATAAACGTCAATAACGGTATATAAGCTACAATATATTACGTTACAATATCTTGCCAGCCAACGCCGTGTCACAAAAACTTCACTACATTTACGTATAAACTGCCGGTTGCTTGTTCAGATAAGCGGTCTTTTTATGCGAGGTAAATATATAAATATGTGAGCTTCTGGTTCATTACAGTGATGCCTGTAGCGTATAGGAAGGCCACAGGTATGCATGCTATGCCCTATGTAATTATTCATTCTACTGGTAGCTTAGAGTTTGCTCCTCATTATCAAACAAGATACTGAGATCTGATTTTTATTGTCTGACTTTCACTAGGGGTGACTACATCTGGAATTAGAATTCAAGCATGACCCTCATTTAGTCGATGTCTAAGTACGCGCTACTTGCGCTGATTTTTATTTTTACAAGCCAAACATAGCACTGTCCGAACGATTTTGCACGTTATCCATTTCTGCCACGTCAATCGGATAGTGTCCAACAAATGCCTGGTCCTTAGTTCTTTCCTGACGTCCTTCTAATTTGGCCAAGGCAAAATTGTGTCAATATCTATCCGGACCGCACGGTCCTTGCTGCGCCGGCCTGCCGAATATCACGTTTCGAACGCAGTTGACAAGAGCATGAACATATTATCGGAACTACTCTGCGTAGTTGCTGTTTCGTCTGGCTCCGCAGCTGATATTGCTGCTGGCGCGTACGGCTCCCCTTGCCTATGTTATCGTCAGCCATCGCCTAGTAACGTACCGTCCGCTGGCTCACCTTGAGCGGTTCATTTCTCGTCCCTCGCACTCTTCGTGCCTCCTGCCTGATAGTGCCCAACTGCTAATTGCAATCTTCGCTTCGCTTTTTACACAGGTACAGGACTAATATGTTAGTTATGTGCGTTTGCTCCCCTTGTAAAGCTCTGTTTCAAGCCTCCCATATATTCACATTTGTTCCACTCCCTCGGCATAGCTAAATTATTGTTAATATTTAACCGTTCCTTCTTACTGTGTTAATGACAAACCAAAAATATTGCTTCCTCACATACGTGAACACAGATAGATCGGCGAATAGACAGATTCAGTTTTTTTGAAAACCCTTAGGGTTACGCTATTCAAAAGACCGCGTCGAGCGTACAGATTCTGCGCAGGTGACACCCCGTTTCGATTCGTTTCAGCCAGGACATTAGCCGTGGTTACGTTACATTGTATATACTTTAAGGATTTATTTCGCGCTCTCACTCAGCTGCGGACCCATTTCTTTTGGACTAGGATTCAATGATGCCCAAATTGCTGTATCATTCTTGCTGTGAAAGAGCCCTGTGGAGCCCCGCCGGGAATTCATGAGTGTCGCTTCGTTAACCTGCGATTCGACTGGCGTAGGTATGGCCAATGGTCCCCGGGTACACGTAGTGCGTAAGCGTTTAATAGTGGCAGGACGGCGTGACTTTATTGAAACAGAGACATCGACCCAATTTGAGTTTGCTATTCGGGGGTAGGAAGGAAGAAAATGAAGGCAAGAAAGGAAAAAATTTGATTAATTATCATTTGCCGCGTATATATGGTCCAGCGTATTTTCTGCTGTTCCTTCTGGCGCCATTGCTTGACATCTTGCAGAATCAAGTTTGCTTTCTTCTTAACAATTAGCGGGCAATTTTTTTATTTTGTTTTTACCACAGCAAACGTGGTCTGCATGAATGCGGCCTGAAAGCGCATATAACATTTATGCTCGTGCCCATGTTGATTATGTTAATTGTAGGATATGTTCCTTTTTCTATTAGTGTCACAATAGCGCTACCATAACAAGCAGTCGTTGTTGCTTTGTCACCTTGTTCATTTATTCTGTCCATATAACAATCTTCAATATGTCCTTTAGACCTGCTGTAGTCATTTTGGGCGTTTTAGGTCGCCGGGTAAAAAAATAGGTATAAGATACTAGAAATGTTTTCAATTTTGAATCTAGAGCTTTATTGATTTCTTTTTTTAATTAAGTTAGCCTACTAATGCTTTTACCAAAAATCCATGTTGCGGCCCATTTTGCAGGTCCTATACTGCTAGTAGGGGGTTCTTCCAAGATCAGGAGATCATAGCATTTACCGGAAGAATATATTATTTTAAATATTATTGAAAATTTGATTTGACCTTCAACTGTTATTGGCTCATATATTACATTTGACTGTGTTCGCGGTATGTCAAACTCATTACACCCACATCTACGTTGGGCGTTACAAATCTACCAGAAGACGGTAAAATGTAACTGACAGACCGCGAAAACAACAATTGAAATCAAGTTATTTTCCAAACAGTTTAGTACTGTACTAGCTTACAGACTTACTGACGTGATATTATACAGCCAATATAAGCTATGGTGTACAGCCAAACGTACGTTATCATCCTGCGGCTTCTGGGCTGGCACAACCTACGAACAGGCAACAATAACCATAGAAGCGATTACAATAGCTTATCGCAAGTAAATGAAACAAGAAGAGGAACTTTCGTCTTCTCAACAGCAAAGCACAGATAGATCAGTGGCTCTCTATCAACTATCAGTTTAATAATCCACAACGAGCGCTGAGGGAACTGGTCGGCGGTTAGAAAGCGCACATTGCGTTTATGCATAATAAGGGATCGCCCAAGATGGCAAAGAGGGGCAAAGCAAACCCAGAGTCGTGCAGAAGATACTCGAAGGAATTCAATAAACAAGAGGGCCAACGAGCGAACTTACGAACAAAGCAGATTGTTGTTGTTGCATTAGCAGGGCTTTCTGCGTTTCTGCTTGTCCTAGCTCTAGCCACTCTCAGCACTCTATCGGTCTTCGTCGATGCATAACTGGCAAGCGCCAGCGTCTTTTCCACTTCTCGTTGGCTTTTCCACGTTCTTTTATCTCCCTCTTCTCTAGTTCTTCTGGAGACGAGAAGCGAGTTATAACAGCCTGCCGCTTGCGGCTGCTATTACTGCTATAACTGTTCATATATGTCATAGCAAACTGTGCACAGCAAACAAAAAGGGGAAGCTGAAGATTGTACAGGTAAGGGTGAAAGAACAAAGGATATCTGTCGGAGGCTCCATCGGATCAAAGAAATAGGGAGCTAGCTTGAGTTTTTGCTTCTAAGCATTACTCCTGGCGTGGTGCCTAACAGCCGCAGCAGACTTCGGCTGACTTCATCGAGTCGTTCCAGCGCGTGCAACATTCACCATTTGCCTCGAGGTGCTAGGCCGACAAAGAAGGACCGAGGAGGAAACGTTTGTGAAAGCAAGAACAAAACAGAGCGTTGAAGGTACAAATTTTATCTGCTAGACAATGAGTAAGGAACAAATCAAACAAAGCCCCGGATCGCACGTCTCTTCTTATCGTCAGCCGTAAAAAAGAAAGAAGAAAAACAAAGAGCAGTGAAAAAGAAAGGCAAACTGGGGTACGGAACTTCGAACATTTCCTCATAGCGCTATCAAGAACGTCCCGGCAGAATTTTACACTCGTAATTCACTACGGCAGTGGATATAGAGGCAAAAAAGCGAGTGTGAGCCCTGCAACGTGCTACTGACACAATTATATATACAAAACAAACATATCGTATGCAAGAAATTTTCGTATTGGCGACTTAGAGATAGGATATATGGACTCCTCATAACTCTGGGTGGTCCTGTACGCGCAGCGGATGTGAAATATCTTTAGTGGCACTAGGTATGTTGATCAGTTCTGGTGTAATCGTAAGTTAGTGAAGCTATAGTCGAACTTAAAACTCTATTTGTTTTCGAGAATATTTGTCGGCAAGGGAAAATCAAAAGAAGGGAGCTATAGGTAGTACCGATCAGCGACGAGCTCCCAATTGAGATTGTGGCTATTACTCTTATTAGTGCGGTGCGCGCATATCCGTTACGGAGACTGATACGCAATTTATAAAGTGGACTGTACATCCCACTGTCAGCGTATAGTCTGTAAAGTTCATTGAAGGGCCTACCCTAATAAACAGAGACATAGTTGGAGAATTCTGCTGGAGCCTGTATGCTAGGACAGATGATTTGTTGGATTTTTACGACCAGATACTGATGAAGAGTCGACAGTCAAGTAGAAAATGTTAGCAGGGATTACTTATGCTTCAAGGCGCGAAAACAGATTGAATACGATATTTATTTGGTACAAGATACACTTGTGGCGCGGGGAACTTAGAAGCTGGCGAACGAACTTAGAGCTACTTAGCAGTTCTTAATAATAAATATTGTAATGTTCTATTTGGCTTCTTTCCCGTTTTAACAATTTTGTCACAGCGACGCTCACGACTTGCCCGTCGTTGATCTAAATCTTTATCAAAAGAATAAAAAACACCTGGTAAACGTCAATCTAAATCATTGCCTAAAGACGCCCGAACCCTGCCCTCGAACATTCTCAACCTTCATTTGAGTTATGCCTTTTTGGATTTTTCACAGTCAAGCGAGAAAAATAACTTTAGTGACAAAACGAGTAACCGCCCGATTCTTCGCTTATCTGTCAGGGATTTTGTATGTCTCTATCGAGTACAGCACAGTCACCTGTCAAGCCCTCACGTTTGTTGTCGAGTTTAGCAGACAGCCTGACGCCTTTTGCAGCGCTCGGTGTTTGTACACAGTCGTTACGCGTTAGATTGTCGTTAAAAGAGCTGCTGAACCAAGCAGAAGCACAGAGTGCGGGCCGATAAGAACGAAGCGAAAGTCAAGGTCCGGTCCGCCATAAGTCGAGAAATCTATCAGCAAACAAACAGAACAAGCAACTAGCTACCAGTTCTACGAAGATCAGTATTAACTTGAAGTTGTGTTTATTCTGATGTCGTCTTTTGTCATTACGCCTATTTCTATTCTTCACTTGTGTCATTAGTAGACTGCACCACAGTTGTTGTCACTAATCAGTGATAATGGCAGGAGAATTAAGGATAATAGATGGAAAACTACAACAACAATCAGGCCGAGATGCTAGAGTTTCATCTAACCGCCGAGACGCTTCTCGGTTAGTCACGCTGGGCAGATCGTCCTCTCACACCGATAATAATTTCAGCACCTTTATAAACTGTGAGCTTGCTGAGCCGTTGCCACCGTAGCTATTCCGCCCATGTATGCCTTCAACCTACTCAAGGGGCTAAGTTTAGCCACTATATTTTGAGCTCCTCACTACGGTTACTCGTTAGTGCTCTCTCGTTAGCAATAAAAAAAGAATATGTTGAAGACTACACTGGCCACTTTACTAGCTGCGGACGCTTCTTATTCTGCTGGTTACTTCGATTAACAAATCGAGACGTACAGGCAGACAGACGATCTGATACAAACATTTATCATTAAAGTTATCTGTGAAAGTCTGTAACAGCGACATCCGCGCATCTAAAACTCTCATCGTTATCTACTCAAGTGTTTGCAGCGAAAACAAAATCGGCAAGACGATTTTCAAATCCCTTTGGCTACCATTGGGGAAAAGCGAGGTATTTAAAATTAATTTGTCACGTTATCCATCGATGTTTATATACAGGTATATAGGGGACAGTTACGCTCCGTCAGCAGAATACAATAATCTATCGCCGGCGTACGGACATGCGTCGATAAGCTAGGAAGAAAAAAAAACTATCTAATTAACGATTCGCTAATCTCATTTCGAAGCAACGTAGTAATCGTGTTTAGCACACAGGGGCTTTAGAAGAAACCGATAACAAACACTTTAAAAGAAAATGATTTTTGCCTAGTTAAAATGCATGGAGTACTAGTAGACTAAATAATTATCAGTCATCATTCATTGACAATGTTTGCAAGTCAATTGATAATAGATAATTGCTCACGAAGGAGACAGCTTTGACACGTAACAGTTTGGATACGGCATAGGTTCAATACTTGTTCCGGTTCATCCAAAGAAAATAACGTATGTTAACTTACCTACGCACAATAATTAAATAGTTCCTCTTTCCCAAAAACGAGAGTGTTGTTTGGATCAGGAATTCATTAGGAATTGAGGGAACTAAACAAAAGTATTCGGGAACTTAGGGTTTTCATTGGTTTGAGCAGCACCTAGGCTTCCCGAGTCTATGTACAAGAAGCATACCATCCATCGTGAAATTTGCTCAGCTTCGTTAGTACGTGAGCTTGAAATAATGACCTATTAAAAGTAATGGACCAACGTCTAGCTATCCTCGGCTGATTACTTGTCGTCACTTAAATTTATGAAATACTTAAATTGCCATTTCTGCTGCTCGATATTGGTGATGCCCTATACCTATATGTGATACGTTGGCTTGCTGACAGTGCCACTGGTTGCCCTCCACGGGATCTGTAGTAACAGTCAATAATGTCGAAGTAGCGAGAAACAAACAGACAGAAGGGCAGCATCCACGTTTACTTTTCAATCCATGCCGCTCGTTCCCACTCTGACTTTGACGTTTAGAGGGCCGTTGCAATCACACTAGCAGGGAATGAAAATAGAAATACTTGGAACAATTTTAAATTGGGACATTAAGTACACAAATTATATGCCCTTTATGAAGTCACCGAGATGATTAAGGCTTTTCTCAAACAATTATTTGGCCTAGCTACGGTCACAGATCTACGCGCTGTAATAGAGTGGAGCTACATTAAGCAATATTATTTGCGTATAGTTTGTCTATCGGCCCAACACAATTCTACCGAAAATATAAAAAAATCTTTTTATAGTGAGAACTAATGTTGAAAAATCAATAACAACAAAAGGGACGGCGGCGTCTAGCCCTCAGCTCAAGCACTTATCACGGATATCACTAATGAAACCAGGTTCTTAATCACTGTCAGGACTGGATCGTCGTTTAAACTATCTATATTTCATTCATGTTCCGCTCGTCTGCTGTCTCCTGTTTCTAGCTTTCAATGTATTCAAATACGATAAGGTATAATTGAGTAAATCACGTATTGGACGTTGTTTCTACCGATGTTCTGTTAGGAAGCATAATACCATTTATTCAACATCACACACACAGAATCATATAACAGGCTAAAATAGTTGGCCGCGCTCTTCGCCGCTCAGCAACTGGGGCATTAACAACCAGCATGTGCTCTCACTGGAGGATGTCGTGAGGGGTTCACGAACAAAGCGTGTTCCATGGAGCGTTTCATGTTTTTCGTTGTTCGTCGTTCTTCACCCGATCGGTTACTAGTCGTTATTATAGGCACGGCAAGCCACGCATTTGCCTGTCTCGCCTGACGGACGCATTAATCCATTATTGTTATATTCATCTATCAGTTGCGTCACCGGAAGTCGATGGGTTACTTGCTGGCAACCAAAGCACGGAAGAGCAGACGTGTGCTCGAAGCCAAGCTTCGTCTACGCGTCTGCTCTTCTATGTAAACATACCAATGCCCGCGGTTCCGAGTCGGCAGGCTCCGACGAACCCGGCGAGGAGTCCTAGCTAGAATAGGGTGCTCTCCTTTTCCGGGATGGAGGAGGCCGGGTCCGATGGCTATGCCGTCCCCATCCGCTTTAGCCATCAGCTGTTCGTGGCGGAGCTGGAGATGGTAGTGGTTCATTTCAAAGCGATTAGCGATGCCGGCGCCCTCAGTCGGTAGTGGCTCCCTTGCCGCGACTGCTGTAGCTTGCTCGAGGCGGGTTGATTCTAAGGCAGTTTGGACGAATGAACATCAGTCGAGAAAGAGCCTGTCTTCTCCCGCTGCACGCTTCCACCTTTCGGTGAAGGAAAAGGCTCAGTGGTAACGTTTGCTCGTCAAGTGAGTAGCAGTTTCACTAACGCTGCAGCCACTGCGCTAGACGCATCGGTCGGACAATCCTCATGAGTAAGTTCCGTACGATCGAAGGATGGCTAATGTCTTCCTTCCTGAGTTCGCGTGTAGTGTTGGTGTAAGGCCCAGAAAAGCGTCGAGGCAAGCGCTCACAAACGCTTTTTCCCTGGAGGTGGGGTTTCAGCTGGAAGGCTAGCTTTGGAGATTGAATGGTCTCTCTTTTTCTATCCCTTTCTCAGCAGTTTGACACCATATAACGACGTCGCTAAGTCTGTAATCAAAAGCAATGCTCATCGCCTAATGAACCTTACTTGTTAAGGTCCCCGTGTAATCTAACTTCGTAACTGCGTAAACTTAATTATATATCTACGCCAGATGGCTGTACGAACATATGTGTACTGTGTGTTTATTACCAAAATGGAATGATATTTTGTCGAGATAGTCTACTACCTCTTTGTAATCGTACTCTAATTGTTTGTTATAGTTGGTTCATTTCTCATGTCAGAAGTTGAAATTACGCACTATATCATGCAAAGGCCTCACTGTGCACCTGGCCGAACATCAACTGTGTGGGACAGCTTGTAACTATTCACTGGATCGATAAGCCTCTAATCTGTTTCTGCGAAACTTACCTTTCAAGTTCAAATGCTTTGACGCTTCAGATATGAAAGCTTTATATTATATCTTCTCGTAAGTTAACATTATATTGACAAGGGGAGTGTCATTAATGCAGTGGCAGAGTTTCTATATAGGTTGTATGTTCCAGACGACAGAATCTCAACAGGCGGTGGATTTACTGAGAGACGCTTCAGAGTGGGCGCGGTGTACTTAGACGGCCGGTCGTTGAAAATCACGCTCCGTTGACGGGAAGGATTTACAGATAGGTACACACAGAGACTCTTCTCTGGGTAAACGTCTGACGGCAAGTTTTACCCCCAAAGGAAGTTTACCTGAGTGCACTTCAGTCCGTTGCCGCACAGTGAAGATTGGAAATCAAGTTGAATGATACATGTGCTAGTTTACTTCGTTCTTTCAGTTCAGCTTTTGAATAAGTGGGCTGATATGTGAATTTTAGACAACAAATAATAGCCGCACATACATTTCTATGTATATATATTTGATAAATTCTAAACGGTAAAAAACGGCATCCATGCTATCGATACATTGTTTCACAGGTGATACACTGCTTGATGAAACGACCTTAGGGTTATCTTGTAAGCAAGATAGAACGTCTCTTCCAAACTCCAGTATTTCAAAAGGACACAAATTATGTTCGAAGAAAAATTTTTTCAATCAATAGCGATCCTTAATTTATCTATTCATCCTGTCGCCTTCTGGGGCAGAAGTATTGGCTCTGCCTATTTTATTCTGTCATGTCAAAATGGTTTTTACTGGGACATAATATTTTACTCGCACCAGGTCCAAAGCATAATCTTCTTGAGGGTAGGAAGTAATGCTACAGAGTTATCTGGAGAACACTACTCAGGTTATTGTCCATTGCTTTTTGGCGAACAGCCATTCTGGACACGGTCCGCTCACAAAAGAAATAAATCTGCTAAATTTTCCGCGCTATATTCTTATATTGGCTGCTTCACATGACGATAGCTTGGCTCGTGAAACATCTAAATTTCGAACATTTGATGCATCTGTTGGTATACAGTTGTATCAGAACGGCTTCGTTGGCTACACCATGAGCGCTATCAACTTCTTTTAACAAAAGATGTGGGTTCCATCGATGAGCGCTGTTGTTAGTTTTGTAAAGGCTTCCATAACTCACCCACATCCTAGCCTCGAGATCAAAGTTTTCTTTCTATGATAGAAGAAACTTTTACTATTTTAGGACAGTGCGTTTGGTAACTGCCAAGTATTCGCAGAGACACCGTATCTCATCGGCAGTCTGGCAAAAACTATATTTTTTTTTTCTGGAAATACACGCGTGTGAGTTTTATTCATTTTTGTCAGGCAGTTCACAAATGAGCTTTTCGGAATTAAAAAAATAATTTAAAACGTAAATTATGATCTCCATTCTTCTCGGGTATTATCTGCAGCGATAGAAGATCGGATTTGAATAAAGCTATAAAAGCCTTATTAAATGCTTACGATTCTATTGTAGATATAGATAGACAAACCGCGTTCTAGCTAGCCGTGACCGAGCCAAGGTAAGTAAGGAAAATCGGCATGAACTTACACAGGTACTAGTTGATATATAAGACGATTTATCATATTGGGGTTAGCCTGCAAATGGCTGTGCAATAACAGTGCATATTTTACATTGTTAATCTGGAATTAGGTCATATTATACATAATTTACAAAAAAAAACCTAAATTCAACTTTGGATATATATCTATATGCAATATATCGATCAGATTTGAATTGACTAGGACACTCAAAATATGATTAAGGGCACTAGGTGCTGCCGTCACTCGATGCAAACATACGAACGGAAAATGGCTACTAGTGGGCATGTACTCTTCTATTAACCGAATGTGCCATCCGAAGTCGCAGCACTGGGTTTGCATATTATAACATCGAGCAGTGAGCAAACGACAGAATCTACGATCTGAAACCTATAAAATTTACTAACGTAATATTAGCATTCAACTACCATTAGGGTGCCGAATTTTTGAACATAGGATTTTGAGGCTCTAATCCATAATGTGTTAGATGTCTACATGGGCCTTCAGTTTTGAGGCCTTTGTCTAAGTAACGTCGGCAGAAATCACTAGGTTCAGCTTTATATATATGGTTGCAAATACAATGGTTCAAACGATGGTAATGTCGTTTGCGGAATAAATATTAAAATTCCGTGTTACCTCCATGACCCACTAATTGCGGCCCATCATTAGCCGGTGTTGTTCCGAACTCGTAATGAAAGAGCGGCACGAAATTGATTTTGAAAGTGCCAAGTAGGCAGACTGTCGAATATATAAAACATTGAATACGATCCGTTTGACGCAGCTTAGCAAGCCTGAAGTAATATATAGAAGACAGGCCAGTTGCAGGTTTTGATATACGGGCTCAACAATGGTTAGTTAAGGCAGAAGTATGGAAAGGTTTATTTTTATGTATAGTTCATTAAAGAAAGTGGCAATAAAAACCCGAAAAAAGTATCGATATTCCTATGACTCTTGCATCTTTCGATTGGATACCGTTTGAGTATTTACTGGGAATTCAATTATTTCATTTACAACTGTTAAGTGCCGTGTGAAGCCCGTTAAAAGTGTTAAGCCCGATAAGTGAAGGCAATAAATTTCACACCAGCAGACTGAATATCAATGCAGCCACAGTTTTAGAAGGCCATCGAAAAGACGCAGCAACCTATTGTGCTTACATACATAAAGCTTGTGTACAAGTTGGCCTTCTGTTTTACCGCGCTGAGCTAGCAACTGTTTGTAAAGGGCTGCGATGAACTCACTAAGAAAATGCCACCAGGATTTCACCCCGGGTGAGGCTCGTGCGACCACACGATGGCGATGTGCTTGCACTCAAAAAGTCCTCTTTTCATCCGATTTCTATATTCCTCAGATACTAGTGTAACGGTTCTTTCCCAGTGCATAACAGTGGTCTCCAGTACTCTGGACGGCCTGCTGTTTGCGTCGACGTGCCATTACCCTGTTACTCCTGACCACTGGTCGTTTACTTCCGGACGTCGGTAGCGTAGGTGGTCAGAGCTAAAGATCAGCGCCAACGGACTCTAAGGACTTCGCTCTAAAGGCAAGAACGGGATCTCTTGGGAAAAGACGATCTAGCTGGAACGGAGCTCGGGTAGAGTCATTTCTGTGCGACCCCACACGCAGGCAACGAAAAGAACCCGCTGATTGTGATTTATGACTGACTTCCCCCATGTGGTGACGGGGTGCGGGGCGCGTTGGGGCGTGTGGCTCCTGATGAGGACGAGCCGCTACCGGCGGTTAGCCTGTGCTGCGGCCAATCTTTACTCGATGTCGGCGACTCGGGGTGTCACTGATAGCCCGGCCAAATGCGGCCGCTGGTCACTCCATCAAGTGAGTGTTGGCGGGTTGAATGGTAACGGCTGCCTCTCGTCGATACCGCTATAAGAGGCCTTTCCGAGTACCAGATTACCTTCGATGGGCAGCAAGTTGCGGCTAGCTCATTGCAAACGCCAATTCTACTGCAACCCTATCTGCTGACGCTATGTAATGTCATCTAACAATTCTTGCTCCGTAGCATCACGGTGGCCTGCTGCTATTGCTCAAACGGCGAGTATCTTTCTGTTCTCTTTGCCTTCTTGTCTTTCGACGCTTTTTCTAGCTGGTGTTTTGTGTACGTACGCGTGCATCACAGGCGTGTCAGTTCCTCGGTCGACATGGTGCGAGCGCGTCTCTGAGAGACGCCAAGTCATAGCTGAGGCGAGGAAGGGTTTCGTGTCGGCTCCAACAGTAACAACGGCTATGCATGTACAAACAGTAAAACACTTGAAGCAGCAGGCAGGAGTAACGTTGATTCAATATAAAAGTTAAAGCCGACGTCCTCGCGGGCTTAAACTCTCCTTCACGCTTACACTTGGTCACGTGCTGCTTGGCTCCACAAGACAGAATAAAGACGCGAGGACCGAGCGGACAAAGCCTCGTCGCCTCTGGCAAACTAACATATAGTTTTTCTTCTTTCAAGGGTCTTGCCTATAGCTTATGTCTCTCACAATAACGGGGCAGTCCAACAGCCCAACGTTCCCGACACCCTTTTTCGCATATCCTGCGCCTGCCAGCTATAGTTCTGTAGCTACTAGGCATGATAATGTTTATCTACAAGATGTACAAACAATACGCACACAAGCCTAGCAACAGCAAGACTCGTGCCCTGTGAGAGAGCCAGCCAGCCAGACTGACTGAGCCATACAGTACGATGAAAGGAAGATGGCATTAGACGTTTGGGGGCGATCAAGGGGCACAGTGAGCCTTTGGGTGAGCAGGTATGTCTTTTGGGTAGGACGACTATACACACAAGCTAGTTGGGTGGAGCGAATGGTCATTTTCCTGAAACGAGACGAGCGAGTGGGCAACTGGCAAGCTGGTGCCACTAGCATAAACAAGAATGCCCAGAAAGGCCCGACGGCAGGTCTGTGCTCAGGGGACTCCTTCGCCGATGAACTCTTGCATGTCTGGCCAGTCGGGATGAAGCGGGAAGAATCATCACCCATCTAACTCAGTTCTTTGGCTTATTGTCATCGATAATGGACTGCCGCTGCCATGAATGGTGGGGTTGCATGTCTGTCCATATAAGGTCCACTTACATAGACTGGTACCAACGACACACAGTCCAACCCAGCCCAACCCAGCAGAGGCAAAGACATGATGGCTAACCGAACCCCACCGGTATCGCGATGAATATTCGCTGTGTTATTGTACTTCCTTGGCCATCCGTCGTCTCATTGCTGATCCTCCTTTTCCTGATTTCTGCCTCAGCTGGTAATGCTGCTGTTCCCGATTTCGTTGTTGCTTCACGTGTGCCTAGGTGTTTTTCGTTTTGTCTTTGTAAGCAAAAAAGAAACCGCAGGACATCTACTGAGCGTATCACCGAAGTGTGCAGGCGCTGATCGTTAACGGATTATCTGACTAGAACGGATTCAGCCCTAGGATGAAAAGATGACTGCGTTCTTTCTAGGAACATCCTATGCACTTGCTATACTAGTCAAAGAACGTTCACAGATGGCGCCAAAAGGTCCATCTAGCATGTATGATCGTTTATCCCGATATACGTGACTGCCGTAAACAGCAGACGGCCGCAAATATAAAAATCTATAATCTATATTGACCCTTATATCTATGTAGATATATGCAAGTCTAAGTAGAAAAAGATCATTTCCTTACCGTAAATGATTAACTATCAACACGCTGTTCACAATAATGCCGATATGTCGTCACATCCTGTCGTGCTACTGTCATGAACTATAGCTCCGCTCGTAGAACCCGAAGTGCTGAAGGTGATCTGTCGTGATCCATTCAGATAATATATAATCGGCCATATCCGTCGATTTATTGTCATAGTGAGTACTGCAGGATATCCTGCTCATCTACTACATGTTTTTCTTAGATATATGTATGTAAATCTTAGTAGCTCTGTTAACTTAGTGGTTCGCCGTTCTATTGACAAAGTCAAGCGTGTTTGTCATTCGTTAACTGTAGATTGTAACTTACGAAGGGGATCTGTTGTCGGGGCGTAATGAGACTTGGATTTCTGTGTACTAGATCCGCATTACAAACTCTCCCTTTCGCCTCCCAATTTACTCCGTAGAGCGATAGTAGCTAGAGAACAGGAAGATGTAAGAACTTCTTGAGAGTAACTTGGATAAAGGGCAACTGAAGAAGGCAAGCAAGTCAATTCCCTCAGCCAAGTTATAGCAGTAGAACTGCTGTTGCTGCTGCAACGACTCAACATTGCTAGCAAGTCGACTACGGCCTGCTTGGCTCCTTGTCTGGCCGTTTCGCGGGTATTAAGTTGCATTAAGTCACCTCCCAAGGGGCCGCAGCCACCGCGAAGACACGCCGTCGCATTAGGATAGAGTAAAGAGCAAAACAGTCTTAAGTCGCGAGCTCTCGGCCTCTCGCCAGCAAAGCACTTGCAGAGCGACCAAGCTGACCATCGAGGCGGCTTCTCGGCTTTGCGCGATGTATGCGCGCTTTAAGTTAGACAAACTGAAAGGGGACTTTAGGGTCAAGCAAAGGTTCTGGGCTGGGAACTGTGGTTATATGAAATCTAGTAGGCGTACTCATGCTAGTCATGCTTAGAGGCTGGGGGTGCTTGCTCATGGTGACGGCTATAGAAAGCAGGAAGGTAAGATATTGTAAGAAAAGTCGACAGTAATGCTCACGTTGGTGTCGTCGTGAATACGTGATCGCACTCCCTGTCCAGCGCCCCTGTGTCGTCATCGTCCCCCGTTCAGCGGCCTCGTTCGTTGCAGATTGGATACCGGCGTGTGGAGGACCAGGATATCTTGCATACCTACCTCTTCCTGCTTTGCTTCAGCTTCGACTCCTTGAATGGAAAGGCAACAGCATACTTACTGTCGATCCCCATCGGCTTGTGGCCAATGGTTAGCTCCTGCGACTTTCGGGTGGTTTCTTGTGAGGATCAGTCTACAGGGTGGAACCAGGGAAGCTGCTTTATCCACCGGCACAAAAGTTAGGCTGAGCTAGATACCTCCAGTGGTCAGTGGTCGCCAGGAGGAAGGGGGTGCCTACGAGGCTAGGGAGGTACACAGCGGGAAGAAGGCCATATCGACATTATAGCTGTGCAATAGCTGTATGGGCGCGGAACCTGCTATCCAGATAGATCCCGACTCAACTCTAGCCAGTAAGCAGAGCGTGATGGTACGGAGCGAAGAAGAAATGCAGAAGAAGAATAAGAAGATTATAAAGAATAGTACAACGCTGGTGGGGTAGTTGTGGAGGTTATGGAGGTTGCAGTTGTAGCAATGTCTGTCTGTGTTAGCAGAGTTGTCGGCTGGTACAGTGTGTTTCTGCGGTAGAATAGATCTTTCGGTGGTGGTGAGCACTGTGTAGTAGAGATGAACTTAGTCACGGAAGCACGGATAGGAGTGCTTCATTGCTAAGGTGGGGTGTCACAGGTCTATAGCAAGGGTTCCACGACCTCTTTACAAGTGGAATAGGTAAACCATCGTATAATGACTGATCTCTCAGCAAGCGGAGAATTGCCCTTACACTTGAAATGCTGCAGCTATCGAGGCCGATGAGAATCTAGTGGCGTTTCGTGCTTTAGCAAAAGCAGGCGTCTTAAGCCAATGCAGGGCAGAGAAGCAGCCAAATGCTTAGTAGCGTACGGGTTCGTTCGATAGGCTCGACAAGTTTAGCGTACCATATTGAAAATAAATTAGACAACGCGACCAGGGAAGTAACAAATATGCATCTTGCGTGTCAGGGTGCTACGCATTGTGTGCTAAGTCATACACAATCTTGAATAGAAGACCATCTGCAGGCCGAAAATTCATTATAGACGTATTAAGGCAATTATTCGTAGCTTAGTTGTTTTTAAGGAGATTTTCTTAATATGAATTTTCGAACTATAATTGAAAGAAAGTGCAATTAGAATCACCATAGAGATGGACTTACTGCTGAGTAAGCTTTTAGTTCAGCGGTAAAGTCGCTGCAACGAAGCTTACTTTTGTTCGATTTTCTCGAATATTGCGTTTTGAAATTCTTCGTTATTTAAAATCTTATAGAAAATAAAATTTAAAAATTAGAAAAAAAAAAGTGATATTGTTATCCTTTTGACTTGGGCATATTTTACTTTTGTAATAGTTACTCAAAAAGCAGCCTATTTATTGGCAGTTAGACAAAAGTCTTAAGAATGTTTCTTATGTTAAAATTTCTTTCACTTTATGTTACGGTTAATGGAACAACTGTTCACCTGATAAATACGCTATCTCTGTATCTGCGACATCCTTTACTTTGTAATTTTCATACTATATCATATAATATTTATAATCATATAATATAAAGCATACTATATCAATAAAGCTTTAAAATTATATAAATAAAGAATGAACGTTAGCAATCAATGAAAGGAAACGATAATAATACTCGTATCAGTAAGTATGTTGTTTAAATATGATCTAAGCAAACTTATCATGTTTACTTAATCTCTCGCACCTAATTTTAATATGGTGTGTTATTATCTGCGACGATTTTGCAGAGGTACACTTACACTCGATTCATTAGAAAGTAGACTATTGATATACGTCGTCGCCATCTTATGCTCATGTATTCAAATGCGCCCGAACGAAGGCGATTGTTTGATCGCCACGCCACATGTCGCTAGTAGGTAGGTTAGCGGACATTTAACTGAAGGCAGAAAGATAGGACGATGATCCGGTGTTATTCTTGCCCGTATGCTGTGACAGCAAGCCTCTTCGATCCGTCGCTAGGTCGGATCCCACTCTTTCGGAACTGAGCGTGCGGTATCAGGAGCTTGCCGAAACTGGGCTAGGAGAAGAGTCCCCGCAGTTCACTAGTGCGTTAGCGGAGCTCTACCTGCTAGGCCATGGTGGTCCTGTGTAAATCGACTCCATTGGAATTGGTTGGCTCAATGGGTGTCCAGCTGGCCGATTCGGTACCAAGCGAAAACGTGGAACTCGATTTGCATTTTAGAAGTTTTCGATCAAATAAAGGATTATTCGCTCTTCCTCGCTCGCTTCTTCACGTGTTTGCATCTCATAGTCTCGCACAACAAAGCAGCTCATAGCCTTTCTGTACCCGTAGATAGCATGCAAACGAGCGATTTCGAATCCATTTCTCCTGTAACTGCACCTCACTCGCTGTATCGCGTTTCGTCATCAGCGCTTGGTGCTGCAGCACCGTCACACTTAATGGTGGTTCGAGTCGACGAAACGAGCAAAGGCAACGCGCAATACCACGCTGTCACTATCACGACGAATGAATAATCGCGTATTCATCATTAACCGGTCAGGACAAATGTGAGCCGTGCAGGCCACCTAGTGTTTTTTAGGTTCTTTTCTGAAACTCATGCTGTACAGATCGATGTTGGCCCTTGCCTGTTTAAAGCAAATCGTGAAGAACAATAGAGAAGATCCAAAGGCCACTTAGATAATAAAGTATTTCATCTCTCTGTTTCTTTCTATTCCTAACGCCGCACTGGCAAATAGCAGACAAATCGATTTGAGACGATGCAGTCCTTTCCGGTTCTAGACCCATATCTCTGCCGCGCGGTGCTTAGAAACACACAACCGATTAACACAAACCGGAGTTGTAAGGCAAAGAATAACTATCATCAATCCTGTATCGTTGTGTTTGTAAATTTGTGTTTGTACGGACGGTAGTGAATTTCAATTCGTAGCACGATTGCAAACTTTTTACTAGTATTATTATACATTTATTTTTGCAATTGTTATACATCTGATTTTTTAACCTGGTCATCGGTCTCTGGGCTGCTAGCACTCCTCTCAGATAGTTGTCACCTTAGCGAAATTTTTTTTGCTTTGATTGGTAGAAACTGTGGCGGCGATTGAGCGCTTGTAGGTCGTTCTTTCGGCGCCGGTTATATACTACATTGTATAATGTACAAGCCTAAAAGCTATGAGCATAACGTTACCGTCAAGAGTCGGTAAGCGGGTGGTCAAACAAATCCGCCCAAGAGGCAAAAGTACAGCAGGAGATATACCTAAAAACGGGCTTTACATTGATCCAATTGGGATTATCTCGTCGCGAATTTGGCGAAGATGTTATCAAGTTGTTAATACTAAATGCTCCTTACTGTACGAGCTCTCTGTGATCAGACGGCTTGAAGACTACGCATCATTTTGTAATGATGCGGCTTACTAAGATCGCACGTAATGCAGCCGTACGTAAGACTATTTGCTTTGAAATCTAAGAAAAAACGTAAGCTATCACTAATCCAAACGATTATAGAAGTTGTCTTCCGATTACGTTAAGAGACGCTCATGTTTAGATTTGGAAAGATCCAAGTCGCAAACTTGCTATCTTTTTTAGGCCAGCAATACTTGAACATAAAAGCAGCGTTTATAGTAGTCACGGTCTGCGGCTATACGAAAGTGTAATCTGGTGCCTGTACTCATCAACTCTGAGAACTTCCATAGATGTACTTATATGATTTCTCCGACGAGAATCTGGGCTGTAATTCTACCTTTGAGGCAACCAATATCTTAAACGTAAGAAAATGCTTCGATTCCTACGTCAGGAACTGCGTCAACATTAGATTAGATAATGTAGAAACGCTACCATAGCTCATATTAACATGCAAATGAATAGGTCTTTTTGACTGACGCATAAGGTGACCTGTGAGCTGGTTATCCCTTTGCCTCGGCAAAAAAATTATGGTTACAACATCACTATATAACATAAATTACTATAAT
>NW_019215255.1:0-19223 GCF_002532875.2 Varroa jacobsoni | reverse complement strand
TGTCGCGGAGGAAAGGATTAGATTTGATAACCTCATAGAGCGATCTCGTGCATCCGCAGTTTAAATGTTACGGCGGAAAATGAACGATCAGTCGTTGATTCACCTCCCTTCACGACGATGGCAGGTTTAGCTCAACTTGGCCATTACGACAAGCAAATATGCTGCATATGGCATATGCGACACAGACACATGATGGCGCTAAACGCATAGCAGTTCAGGCAGAATTGACCTTTTTTCGGCCTAATGTCGAGCGCACATATGGTAGCAGTAGCCAGCAAACTCATGGCTAGGTAAATATCGACAAGGCGTTGCCAGCGTATTACAAATTAGGTGCTAAAAATCTTCTGTCTATTACAATTGTGACCGGTGCTAGGATGAAGGGATCTCAAAGGTTGTAACAGCTGAGTAACAGAGCAGTGTATGAACACCTGTTGTGTCCATTTGTAGGGAAGGTAGCGAATCGTCTGAAGCGGTGAGGAGGATGATGTCGATAGATTCAAGCTATTGCAGTGTATTAAAATATACCATATCGTCATAATAGGACGCCGACAATATTTCCAACCTTACACAGGATATCCGAACAGCTTCACTGAGGATTAATAAAACATGCAGTTTCGCCCCGCAACTTCGGATGCAGTTTAACATCGCTGATTCTAAGAAATCTCAGTTCATCGAAGTACCGAAGTATTCACCGAAGAAAATTCAACGGAACGTTTCGTTCTATCATTCTAGTTATTATTATTATTATTACGAACGACTCGATAGCGAGTTGTGCACTGCGTGTCATTTCGAGCCACGTAACTGGTCGAAGATATATATCTGCATTCCGTCAGGAAGCACAAAGAATACGGAAAACATACGTTTCGATGTGTTCGAAATGTTCTAGCTCCGCTACCCAGCTACACGCCATTTTTACTTGAGTGTCTGTGAATATCTTATGAGACTTTAAAATGGTTCCGTCATGTTTTGCATTCTGTTTGCAATTGTTTATAACACGAAGAGGCATACATGCATGATATTTAGGGTATGATAATACTGGATTATAGTTCAGAAACGTAGAACGCTCAAATACATTATTAACGCTTGCTTAACGAGATGCCGGTCTGCGTTACACGAAAAACACCCAAAGGCACACAATCAAAAACAGTGACTGCCGCAGTCTGTATCGCCCCTTAACGATAGACCCACATTCGCGAATCAATACGACTGCCAAAGGCTTTCTCCTTTTGGTTCTTCATATAGGTTTGGATCTTCAATGCACCTGAGCGAAAACTACCGTGTTTTTGAAAATTTCAAGATCTTTATACGGTTAATACATCGTAGATATATATATATATATATATTATGTAACTTGTCGCGCAGTCGTATGTTCAAAGCAAGAAGACCTTCGCTTAATATGATACATCATATCAAATAGTGTTAGAATACACTCAGTCCCATCTATTACAATGAAAGGAACAAGACAAATTGTACTCCTTGTATCCGACATTTAGTATATTTAAACACAGATCCTTGCGACAAAACACTTTGCCGAGCAACTAATATAATATATTGTAGTAGAATTACACACCATCAGTTAGCAAGCTAGCATTCCCTTTCATAGCAAATTAGACGGGAAATATGCTCTTGGATCCTTGTATATGCATACTAATTATAGAGTGTACGTGCATGTGAAGCGTGATTTTGCAGTACAATACCGTTTCCCACTGGTACAATGGCTCCGTCAGATCTATGGCCGCCGTGTCCATTTCCCTTTAACCTTTGAATCATAAGGACATCTTGAATGCGTGTTTCGTATCAATATTTTTTTCTATTTTCAATATGGCTAAATAACCGCAGAAGATATGAAGAAGCTAGCTATTAATTCAGCATGATGCTTTTCTGTGTCGGCTTTTTGTTTGTGCATGAGTAATGGGCGTTTTTCAACCGTCTTCCTTTTTTAAATAGGTCCTTTGGCCTTGGGCAAATGTCACATGTCATTTGCAAACCCACTTGTTGCTCTAGAGACAACTTTTTTCTCTTTTGTTTCGACAACAAAATTCTATGTTAAGCTGAGACTTCAAAGATGATGAGTCTGATGCCAGAAGTCCAGCACTTTGTCGTATGTGGATGCCGAAGTACTGGATGATTTCAGCTGCTCTCCGACTTCGGACGGATAACGAAATCTACTCGCGTCTTAAGGCCATTTTTTCCCACACAACGAAAATATACCTAATTAACATTGTGCGGATCTGACCTACCAGTTAACCCGGACAACAGTATTGCAGGACAAAAGCCTTTTCCAGCAGTATATAACACCATTGATTATTAGCAAAAGAAAAATATTGAACACGAAAACCCGCCAGCACATGACTTATGCACCAAGCTAATTATTACGGAAAGCCGAGAGGACACGGCTTTTTCTCTTTCCCTCTTTAGGTCTTCTTGTGCAATGTCTTCTAACACGGGCGTAATCTGTCTGTACTAGTGGTAAACGTCCACTCTGAGCGTTTCGAATAATCTGCTTTATTGTCGTTGTTGTTACTCGTAAGCACAATCTTACGAAACCAGCGACAGACAAGAAGTTATCGCCAAAGTCAAGCCTAGACGTCGCTGAAAAGGGTGGCCATCGATGCTAACAACGGCGTAGACAAACTCTTCGGTCAGCTGAACGACAGAAAGGACCCGCAAGGCCATTCCAAATTCAGCCAAAGCTGGGTGAAACGATCTGTGTCAGCGGCGAAGAAGTCGGCGCTTTCTGCAACGGAATTCTTCCGTGTCACTTCGCGTGAATACGGCATTCGAAGCGCGTGAAGTAGTTGGAAGGACCAACAATGCAGTTGATCGAGTACTCCTCTCTTGGAGAGAACTTATTTGGCAATGGCGTACGAACGACTCGATTTGATGCACTTGAATGCCAACCAACCCAACCCAACTCACAGCAAACCAGGAAATAATGACTGGAATCATAAAAATAATGCTGCATACAGTACGAATGATCTCAATTGTACAGTTGTCATATAGAAATTGAAAAAAGACCCGTTTTCACATAATGCATTGTGTAGCACGAATCAAAGACATAATGCCTTCGTTAGTTTTTACTGTAATAGTGTCTCGACAATAAGCCAAGGTAGTACTTTTTTTTACCGCGCCCAATTAAAACTTCCCACCATCAGCTACCCGGGAAAAGGGCTCTATCGCTCAGTCGGTTAATAACCTAAATCACGATACAATAAAAATAGGTAAATATTAGTTACTTCATAACCGCGAAAAATTATTATATATCTTGCATTGTACTCATATCAAATAAGCCGTGTTATCTGAATGCTTGATAGGTCGCCCCGGTCTGAATCACTCGATTACCCACAATCGACCCACAAACATGTACTGCCTAAACGACAATAACTATCGTATTGAAAACTATAATGAAACCTACTTTTTTGAATGCTTCCGATATCCCGTCTGGGTCCTAACCCGTCATTGATCCATCTCACGTTGCCACTGGGCAGCACGGGATGATTAATAACCGTTGTTTATTTTACAGTTACTTGTCATGGTTCTCTATCTGCGGTAGAACGTGTATGAAAATAACCAGAATGATCGCGTTCTGCAGATTCAGAAAAGTCAAAATTGGAGTTATTCATTACTGGAGACCGCCATTATCATTATGAAATTCAAACGATACTAGTTACGTTTCAAAGGCAAATTTAGTTAAATTCAGTTGCAAGGTTGCATTACTACTTATTATATTATAGTATTATTATAAAAGTGGTAACTTAATGATCCAATTTAGGCCTAATTACTTAATTGTAAAATTGTTTCTAGTAAATCTTACTTATCAAGTAAATTTCTGCGATACTGACGAGCTCAATATCATTACTTCACGCGCTGGCTTGGCATGAGTAATGTCTCTCTACTGCAATTGCATGATTAAAAAAGTATAATGTACAAGTACGTACGGGCATTTTGTTGCTCTATATCCTCGTACTGTATTGATCAAAGGTAGACTCCAAGAAGCGCTACCAAAAGAAAGTTGAGCATACTTATCATAAATGGAATATTCCAAGCAATCTGTCTGTTAAGAAAAAAAGGTCTACTGTGTTACACATTTCATTACGGTCCCCATTATGGGGCCGGGCTGTACGGAGGCAACCCGAAACATCAATGGAGATGCACAATTTCACCCTTTGGGGCTTTATCATGCACCGCTATACGGGTGTCGCATCGAGCTTCGTCGTCATTCGTAAGTCCGCGATAAGCAGTCACCCACTGATCACAGTCGTACACATTTTCAGAAAGAACAAAAAAATGCATAATTGACCCACGTTTTTTTTTTTTTTTTTGAAAATTATAAAGATCAACAGAAATCGTGGGTCACAACGTATTGTCGTAGCCAATATAGGGTGGTCATTTAGGCAATGGCTCAATATAGACCGCTTCGGTTGCCGCTAAGCGGTTACTAATGGCAACGCAGATAAAGCCAACGGCGGTAACATACAACGTTTATTTGTAAACGGAAAATACGTCCGTAATTGCAGAATAGGTGAGCGCGTTAAAGACGGGCATCAAGGCCACGTTCAGTTGTGTAACAGATTATTATCCGTGAAACTCTGAATGAAGTCATTTATATCGAGTTAAATACATACAGATCTGCACGTATATATATATATATATATATACTCGCAATATCAGCAATTGGTCAGCTTCGTACATAACTGATGATTTAGTGGCAAAATACAAATCACTGCTATCATCAACGAACTCTGTGAATTTTCTTTTTTGTTGAAACTAATAAACAATAGATCATTTCGCTGCATCATAATTTGGCCGGCAGTCGTTGACAAATAAATGAACAAGAATGGGTTTCTCTGTTCGTTCGACCCACGGGTTTAATTAAGCTAACGTGAACAGGGGGGGGGGGGGGCACGCACCAAAAGAAACTGTTAAATTTACGCTGCGTGCAGCATAACGTATAGTTCACAAGCATCTCTTGGCCTCATCGCATATATTATAATGTCTATGCCATTTTGATGCCGTCGATGATGGCATGGATGCCCGTCCCTGTAGAGGCGTGGCAGTGTTTGTGTTTTTTACATGTTGCTGAATGGTTGCAATACTTATTATAACAGTTCTTTGGTCACCATGATGGTTATTGTTGATATTGAAGCTGGCGGCTACTGAGGAATGACTGATCTTTTCTTATTGTCATTGCATTGCTAAGGCGGCCGCGGCGGCGGCGGCGGCGGCGACACTTGTAGCGTAAAAAGTTGCTAAAGACGATGTAATTTTGAGCGGATCTTCTGCCGGAATGCGTTTCTGTATCAGCATATTCTTTGTTGTACCCTTGTAGCCAATCAAAGTGTTGCTACGACAGCCAATAATATAGCTGTTGGGTGAACAGTTTCTATATATTTAGATAATAGTGCAAATGTTCTACGGCGACAAGGCTTCATGACAGCGCGTCCGAACGAAGGCAATGCATCGAATGGAGTGGCAGACTATAGTCTCTATTGAATCTGTCTGTAAAGGGACAAAGGCAGGGGAACACAA
This sequence comes from Varroa jacobsoni, assembly GCF_002532875.2. NCBI lineage: Eukaryota > Metazoa > Arthropoda > Arachnida > Mesostigmata > Varroidae > Varroa > Varroa jacobsoni. The sequence continues at coordinate 13,694 of NW_019215255.1, read as the reverse complement.
ACAAATATGGACCGTTCACTATATGATACGCGGTCAGCGTTGAACAATTATCGTAAACTGAACGATGCCGCAAGTCCATAACGATTGGTTGGCCTATTAATAATACAGTAACAGTGATGCCATACAATGCTGTCTGGTAGCCATTCTATGTATAGCTACTCGTCGGAGAAACAAGAGGCGCTGTTTTGTGCCACTAATAATTGCGCGTCAAGTAGGTGTAAAATTGGACGGGAATGACATCGTTTCGAAGAATGGCAAGATGTCTGGCCGCGGAACAGACGACGACGGCGACGACTATGGCGGTAATATTGACGATTTGTAATTGTTCTCACGGCGAGGTCCACTACCTTGATAGAACTTCAACGCTAACCAAGTTTGCTCTGGCTTTAAAAGGGAAATGGCGATCACAGAACTTCAATTATTTGATAAGCACGGTAAGTGTCAGGCTAGAGGTATAGGTGGAAGTATTGTAGCTTGATAAGGTTATAAGCGTTCGATCGTATTGGTTCAGTGTTAACGTATACGGTCTGAGCGCTCTTTCCAGAGTGTGAAAAATGATGATCGGGACTATAAACAAAGACTAAGCCAGCGTAAAAGCGGAGGCAGGACAGAGACATAAAAGAAGGCCACAATTAAAAGCAGCGTCATGAGGATTCCTTACTAGAGTCAATGGTTGAGCCTGGATAGAAGCTTTTCAGTTCGGTCTGTAAAAAGTGTCTATGTCAGTGGCACTGTTGTCGTCGTCACCTTACGACGAATTATATAGGTACTGATCAATCACAGCTGCATGAAGAAACCTGTGTTGATGCTGCTATCCTGACAAAAGGGCGCAGATGTGCGCCCGGAAGCGGAGGCGGAGGCGGCAAGTGCTCTAACAGCAGCGATGACAGAAATGGCAAATTGTACAGTCTAATTAGCGCTGTGTTAGGGCGGCAAATATCCTAACGGAACAATTAAACCCGAAACAGGTAGGCGTACAGTTAGGCCTACAGCAAGCAGGAAGGGAGCACGCGGCCACCTTATCCGAACGTCTTACTTCACATTAGAGCATTGCCCGTCAACTCACGAGATCGCATTAAGCCCAACCCTATTCATACGGATGCGAGTAAACTCACGCCGTTATAGTAGATGAACGTGTTGCACGATGGCCTGTGTATGGCCACATGTGGCTAAGGCTTTGGCAAAATTTCGCTAGGTATAATCAAGCAAGTGCAGCGAACGGCTATTCAATTATCACCCAGAACTACAGTGCAATTGGGCGTGCGAAAATACGGAGAGAAATATCGGTTTCTATTGCTGCTAGCAACTACTTATAACTTATTTATAGATAATATTTATGAATATGTAGAATACAATGCGTCCCATCAAAGGTAGAATGAAGGGAATTATTGAATTTCTTCCACTTCACGTTGGCTGTAGGCGTCGAAATTTCTCGATGATAGCTTCTTCAAGGTAAGAATCATGTTACGCAATCGGTAGTCGGCCTGTCAGAGTTATATATTTATAAAACAAGTTTACTTCAGCTTTGATTAATTTTTCATCTATTGAAGACATTACTGGCTACGTCGCCGCTTCTTTCACCTGGGATGTTTCGTTCATTTGTTTGCTTAGGCGTCATTGTCTCAATCAGCCGGAGCTTCTTTCTAACTAGTTTTTTTTTTTAAAGCGGCGTGTAAAAGTTGTAGTATTTTTTTATCGTCGTCGTCGTCGTCGGTCGCTTAAGTTTCTTGGTAATATAGTATCAAGTCTGAACACTTCTACTATCACCTCAATATCGCTCGCGTATTTTGTGAATGGTAACGTAAGGACGCTCTACACATTTTTTTCCAGTGTCGAAAATAGGCAAAAATTATGACTTTATTTATTCGATGAAACGGTTTGCTATAACTAATAATCCATTTAAGATGGTTTCGAACACGTTAATGTCAACGAAAGAAGATTGAAGAACTCTTCTGACTCACTAGTGAGCCAGGGTATCCTGCATTGCTGTTAGACACCGTAGGTAGAAGATCGTTAGATAACAAACACTGCAATTAGGAGGTAGAATTATATATTTGTGCAATATTTTGAAGAATAGTACTATCACCGTTACTATGGTTTGGCGTTTGATAACGTCATATGACTGCATCAAAAGCTGTTTAGATCAATATAGCATAGACACACATTGATCGAGTTCGACCAGCATAGGATATTGGATTATACTCGTAATTTTCCAAAAATTAACGCATTTAGGCTGTAGGCCAAATTTTCAACGACGATAGTAGCACTTGAACACTAACATCATTGATAGTGGATTGAAACAATGGTAACAGCAACAGTGTGTATAGCTGATTAAGTAAAATACGCGAACATTTTCATTACTATTAGAAAACGTGCCCCCTTCTATTGTATGTTGATCACTTTTTCAGTGACGAGGGACTTTTCTTCGACCAATAATGTCTGCCACTTGTCATTATTCGTGCGGCGTTAATTTGTATTGCTGCCCAGCTACCGTTACTGCTAGCCGTCCACCACTGACTAAGTTCCATAACGTGAACTATTAAGGCCAAAAATGTTTAGCACTGCCTGTCGCGTTAGTGCCGCCATAGAAAAGACGCTGATTTTTTCACAACGCTTGCCGTAGCCCAAAGGTACCATATTTAAGGGCGATCGCTTGCTCCTTAGACAAGCCCTTTGTTTGATGTGCTGTTGTTGTCGTCCGCCGACAACTGTTAGCGAGGAAATGATCGTCTTTCCAATGATGGTCATCACAACGATACGAGCATCGTCTCCTTCGCCACCCGTTACCCCTTTCAATTGATAGCTCCCATCGTGTTAATAATGAGTTAGAATGGAAAACAAAGTTGGCACACCGATCCGATATTGAGTCGTTGCAGTTACACCCGCCTTTATAATTGCCGTCTATCATTGATCGCTGTTAATTTGTTTGTCGATCAGTGGCTCGGGGGCCGCATTTGACATAGGCGTTACCCCCTTTTGAAACACACAACCTAACGTTAAGACGCACCTATCGCCATCGAGTCGCGTCATTACTGATACAAATTATAAGACTACCCACGTTGTATGCTATGCATCGACGCTATTACGTAGCGAACGCCGTTCAAAGGGGTGACGGACTATTAGAGGAAGCCAGCTTTGCCTTATATCAACGACGATCCTGCCCAAACCTACAACGAATACGCGAACTGGATAATCACGTCGACGAGGCCGGTCGACGCCACATCTCTGCATACTGTGCTGCTACTAGTACAGGTGCGATGGGTCGTACCATGGAGGCGATAATAATCATTCCTCTGCCATCCAAGCCCGAAGTCTACAATCACCCGTTACTGCTGTTTCGCTTACTTTCTGTTTGTTTTTTTTTTTTTTCTTTTTCACTTACTTGCCATCGCAAGGTAGCTAGTGATGTGTGTGCGATAGTGTTTTGTTTCCTCCATCAGCGACACCATCCGCGGTGACGGTGGCAGCAAAAATGGCATAACGGTCAAAGTGACTTTGTACAACGATGCGCATCGAAGGAGAACGGTAGAGACCGTAGAACCGTGATTGTGGGCGGCTATGTCAATGGCCGCATGACGACACGAACGAGAGCAACCATCGTAGTGGTGACTACGGTTCTATGCGATGCGACGATGTTTATTTCGCAGATTTTCCGTCGGCCTTTTTCGCCAACCGGTACAGCCGTATGTAGTATGTTTGTAGCAACAACAGCAGATACGGCCGTATGCGTATAGAGCACAATCGTATCGTAGATGTTCGGTAGAATACAGGACAATGCTATCGGCTTTGGGATTCTGTCTTTCCTACTGTCGTTTAGTTAAATTGTCGTGGCAATGCCAATTATTGAAATTAGACAAAATGCCTGATCGGACGGGGGAAAAAAGAGAAGAGATCGAAAGAGCTGAATTAAGTCTGCTATTGTACGAAGAAAATACACGCTGCTGCCAGTTAGCGTAATGGGTAAATGTATATAGAAGCGAGGGGGTATCTGGTTATTTCGCACTTAGAACGCAGTCACTGTTTCCCTAACATACATTCTGGTTACGTTTTTCGAAGGCATTTCGTTCCCATAGCAACAGTACGGCAATGAAAATTCTACTATCAAGAGCTGTCTAAGGCTGTAGTGTTTTCATTTCGGCATCGCTAAGATGCCTGAAACAGGTCACAGACATTCAACATACGGCCGGTTCATCCGAAAAAATGTTGCCATTTATTTTTTTTTGCAATTTTTGGCTCTGATATAGTTAAATCTATTACTGTATACGTTTTTGTGACACCTAATGATTAGAAATAGACGGGACGTTTTTGCCGTAGGCTTGAATGCAGACGACAAGCGAACACGCAACAAACGTTGCTGTTATTGATATTTGCGGATTCAGTGATATTAAAAACTTGGAAATAACGACAAGTGAAATTTAGCAACACATTTGATATCGTAAATATAGAGAATAGAAAAAACAAAAAAAAAAAACTACCCACCGAAAATCGTCGTGAATATTTAACGTCGTAATCATTTCTTTCCGTTTCGGGTGAACCGTGTTAAACTTCGCGGCAGTTAACCCTCGCTGCGATAGAAGCACTGTTAATTATCTTGGACAAGGCATTGTGTTATACGAAAATGAGCTTCAGGGTCACGCAGCTGTTCAAAATTTTGAATAACCGTGAAATTGATAGAAGCTTGGTACGTGTAATTAGTTTCACTCTGAACAGTTAGCACTAATTTAAATAAGAAAATTCATGTCGAAACGAAATTGGCCACGACTAACTTCCATGTCCAGCATCGCCCCAGTTAGTTACCAGGCTGTAACTTCGAACTTCGCTTTAATGAAGACCTTCACCTTCTAGATACACACATTTTTGACGACATCTTCGATCACGTCTAGCTATTCAGTTGAATATTTCTGAGCATCGAAGCTCCGCTAGAAATAGCGTCAGCCAAACAGCCAACTTGTCAACAAAAACGTTATTGTCTTAATAGCGTTCGAAAAAGTACACCGTATGTTGGAGTTTTGTTATTGCATTGGAAAATACTTAACGAATTATAACTACAAAAACGAAGGATATACACGATTCGTATTGAGTATAGCACGACACGTTGTCTTCGTTACGTCCTATCGTTTCATAAAACAGAACAATTGCGTTGCGATCATTACTACCCGTCAGCTGTTCTTCTCCATACTTAATACACGCCATTACTTCGTCTGTGTGAGCGCCCGTCAGAAACAGCCGATTTTTTTCCAGCTGTGCTATGGCTACCAGCATTGGGAGAGCAATTTGACATTCAACTATCGATGTTCGCGATTCTCGTTCTGGTCGAATAACGGCATTTGTTTTTGAAAGATCTGTAGTCGATAGTGGTTCGCTATTGATCGCCTCTAGTCAAAATTCGGTGACCTATGGCCTTTGCTAAACAATCGTCTGGTACCGTAAGATGCCGTGTAACACTGTAGAACAACATAATGACTTATCTTAGTATCCTCGCTGATCCTGTACAAACATGTACAGAACGCAAAATGTTATTTTAGATAAGATATCGCTTGCCCGTCGCTCGAGAACTATCCGTAGGTTGATCGTATACCTTTTCAGAGAGAGCTATTTTGAACCGCTGTCCTTTACATTATCCAAGTTTATTCTCTATCATAGCATTATGGTGTTTCGCGAAAACATTACTCAGTTAAATATAGATTTTATTCATGATTTTCTGTTTTTTTTTTTTTGTGTGTGTCTTTCGTATGGTCCATTCTAAACGGGAAGGGGGGCCGGGTAAGGAAAACATCTGGGTATTACTATCATGATGGAACTGATCGCGATTCTAAATAGTAGCTATGTTTAAGAAAGTTCGACCTGTCGTTATCAATACTTGTGCAATACAATACATAGTGTGCGAAATTTTGCAATGAAATTGGGTGTTGATATCAAACTGTTAATTTTTACCCCTGATTTCCATATGGTAAAGCTGCCTAAAAGGACGAAAACATGTCTCGAGTTTTTTTTTTTAAAGTCTTCTCAATGTTGGTAATTAACAGCATATGAGGGATAACTGGCAGACAAAAATGGAATAGTTAGTCTTTCAATAATCTTGCTGGTGACGCATTCATGTCCCAATCCTACTCGAAGGATCAGTGATTCAACTTTCGATTACTCTTGGATTTAAAATTGGGAAATTTGCCATATATTCAGTATACAGAAAAAGTAAACGGTGAGGAAATTGAAGACGTCAAAGGGATCCTCAATCGGGCTACAGTAGCCGCGTTTGCGAAAAAATTTTTTGCTTTGGTGAAAGCTCGAGCCCAAGCAACGCTATTGTCACGAATTAAACTTTTTGAAAAAACCAAAGAAACACCGATGCCAAATTGAATGTCTGTCTATTTCGACGCTAATATGCATCCATTTGTACGCTGCGTTTTTTGCGTTTCGAAATCAAACGTGTTTTTTGTTTGACACAGTTGCGATACAGCAGCAGCAGCAGCAGCAGCAGCAGCAAAAAAAAAGGGTTGTAAGGCAGTGCGTTGACGTGCATCACCACTCCGAGGTGACCAATACACCCCAACATCAAGCAAAGGTAATAATGGTGATTATCATGGCGATAATAAATAATAAAAACACATTTATAATGAAGCAACAATTCACCGATATGAACACGAACGGTCACTTAGTTTTGATACAAGGAGGCCATTAGGACACGAAATGGTCCCGGTATGGTTTTCGATATTACATAAGTTGGCATTATAGATATGGCGACGCGACGATGCGACTGTTCAATGGCGTTCTGCCCCTGTCATCTGTCAAGCATATATGGTAATCATAGATAAGATATGGGTCTGTTTTTGCGTGTCTGTGTGCATGATACAATTATACTATAATGATAGTGGTGTAAACGGAAGGAGAGCAGATGAAATGTTTCGCGTATAACAATATACCTTGTCATCATCTCGTTTGCGCATTGTAGTTGGTCATTGTCCGCTGCAGGCCGAAGCGCGATCGTCCCTTACGAGTAAGACAACACGTGAGGGCAAAATTAATTTGATAAAAGCTGTCGATGACTGAAATCTTTAGAACTAAATTCCATCTGTACAGATAAAACTGCATAACAGCAGCTTGCCCTTACGCTACGGCATGGTCAGCCAGTAGCCTGGCAAAAATGGAACCAGGGTAGTTATTGCCTCACCTTTAGCCAGTGTTGTCATTAACGATACTAATTATATGGTGTACGCACCCTCTAACTAACTTTAATAAAGCCCTGATGACACACGTGCATATATATATATATATATATTGCTGGCAATTAGTATACAGGTGTTCTGAGGTAAAGTACGCATGTCAACATTGAAGCGTTTGTTCCTCTCGTTCAGTAAATAGATGTCTAGGTAAAATACAGTTCACCCCTGACGTTTCCAAAGCGGCAGAAAGGTGGAAGAACGATTTGTTCAATACAAAAGATCATGATGCAAAAGCAAGAAAAGATGATCGTTGGATTTGTTCGGCTGGTTTATTAATCTGACCGTTGGTCTCGGCAGCGAACGGAAGAGGAGAGCTTGTAGTCCAGGCCTTCGAGCTGCTCGGCCTAGTTGGCTTAAACGTATGAGCCTCTGGCGCCAGTGTAGTTAGATGAGTGGCGTTTCACCTTGACTAAGATATATATGAGCAGTGACCGGCAACGAAGGACGTTTGAACACTGGGAAGTGTGATCTGACTGGACGGAAATAAAAACATACGATTTTGTTTAAAATAGAGCACGGAAGCCTTTACGCGCATCCATTCACACGTTACGTTAGTAACGTATAATTACAAGCGTGACCGTTGCTTACAAACTAATTTTCATTAGTAGCATAACAGTAATAATAATAATTAAAAAAGAAAAATAACGTAACAACATTTTTATTGCACCATGCTTTTTAGTTTCGCGCGCGCCACCTTGCTACTGATTTCGAAAGGCATATCCTTTCTTTTTCATTTTTGCAAACGTCTTCAACCCTCCAGCCCCAGCTTCTGACACTCCTCTAAATTCTCCGTTTCCTCCTCTCACTGTTTCGCCTTGACCCTGTTCGGCAACGTTGGTGACGCACGAGACATAATGAAGACTTGTTGAGAGAAAAATGCAGCATCGAAACATTATGGCAAACCGCAAACAAAGTTACTCACCCCAACTTCTCTTTGTACTAACTGTATTGTTTTTTTCTAGCGCGCTTACATTTGTACATGTTTCTTCGTGCGTCCGCGTGCGTCTGTGTCGCTCTTTTCCACCGCAGTCAACAGCAATAATACCTGCTGATTATGAACATGCGGCCGGCTTAGGACGCGCTTCGCCTGCACTTACATTATACGGCCAGCTGATGAGCTAAGCGGCTGCCCTACACCAGCTAATGAAACACGAACAACAACAACAACAACAACAACAACAGGAATGACAACGCCAGTAGCGTTGTTGCCACTATTGTCACCGTCAGTGGCAATATTAATAGTTTGTACGAGAGGGCTAATAGAACGTTAGCTAGCTTACGTGCGCGTAGGCCCACGAGAGGCGTCAAGTAATGGGACGTTACGTTGTTGGTCGTCTATGTCTGTGTGGCGTGGCAATATGTGCCCATGTGAATGTGTCCGTACTTTTCCTCTATCTGAAGGCCGTAGCAGCGGAAATTTGCAGAACTCTGGAACGAGTCAGTTAATAACGAGGGACGGGGTAGCGGGACAAGACAAGAAACTTGCCTTCTCCGTGATGTCCCGGTAACGATAATAGCATCGCTTATTCTATTGGATGTATATTGTAGTCGTAGGTACTGATGCACGTGGGATATACTGCAGTAACAGGGGCAGCGGGCAACATCAAGAGACTCTGTGGGTTTGTTTTAGCGGCAACTAACGACACCAAAGCAAAGTGTCTCAAAAAAGAGCACTTAACTAACAGGGGCCAATCAGCACCGTTTCGACATCGCGACACATGCACCCTAGTATGGCATTAAGCCTAACTGTGGAATAATTATGCCAGACTTGGAGAAAGCAAAAAGAACCAAGAAAAAAGTTAACGTGGTAGTTCGATATGGTTTACACATTGCGATCTGACGACTAGCTGGAAACTGGCAACACAGACCCACGCGGCGAATAGATAAGTACATCTATTATATACTTAGGTTCATGGTGAGTATATGTACGATTAAGGTAGGAAAAAGCCGGTAAATCGGCTCTACTGACGTATTGCTTATGAAGTAAGCAAGTATCACTAAGTGCCTACAACGTGAATGTTCACCATGACGCGGCATCATGAAAGTACCGTTTTTTAGCCGACCGTTTAATCCCCATCGAAAAGGCACGCAAACAGTGGCTTCAACCCTCTCGTGTCGAACATACCTCTATATTTAATGTATGGCGCGATGATAACACGCTATAAAATCAGACCAAGAAATACGTCGAGGAACCAGGGGCACAAACAACGGAAAAATGTTAACTATCAATGCAACGGTGCCGGATAAATAAATAGTTCATGCAAGTCTTGTTCGATCTCTCTACTGGGCCCTTTTTCTGTTGGCAACCATCGGCTTCTAAGTACGTACAACTCCCGTACGTATACCACATATATAGCTTACCTGTGAGCGTTTAATGTGTTAATGGGAAAAATTGATGACCCGAAAACAGAGATGAAACATCAGGGACGCAAGAACGCTATCCTTTGAGATGGTGTCAATGGTTGAACGTAAAATGCCGCCATAATGCCAGAAGAAATTCCCTAGTCTTCCTTTATCGGTTTTGTCATAGCATTCTTTCGAATGAGCCGCGATACTAGCCAACAGAACCACACGCGCCATGGGAGATCGGCCATTAAGCATACCTCGAAAGGGAAGCAAAGCTCTTCGTTCGGTGACAGAGCAATGGTTAAGTACAATATTATAGCAATGCCTGGTCTTTGTACGACCTGATTCCATCTATATGTTTGCAATACAACGATTCAATTAAATTCAGTGAGAGAAATAAAGACGACAAGGTTAGCATTATTATTTTGCGTTGTGCTCATTGTTTGGGGTCATCACAAATGGCTCCGTTAGGGATATATATAGGGGTCGTGGTGCGTGAAAATAGCAGTAAATTGAACGTAATCGTGAAATTAGATCAACCAATCACACCGATACGCATAGATGCCTATATGAGATTTATAAACCGTATCGTAATTAATACAACAATACCTTAAGGAAAGGAAGCACTACATATAAGACGCGTTGCCGCGATATACAAATATGTATGGACGTAAGTACAAATTTAACATCTTAAAGTTTTCCTTATCGAACGCTCTGTTTAGTAAACGCTGCTGGTTAATTTGACTGTATAAAACCGGTACCTCGAATATGCAAAACACGCTTGAAGTGAAACTTGCATAAATTGACCTGATTTGAAGCGTGACTATGGAACGATTCATGACGAAACTCAATGCAATTAACTCTAAATATTGATATTGTACTGTGTTACTATATATCGTCACTTAACGCAATGTACGACGTTTTGTAGCAAAGGCAAGATGCGTACCGTTTTTGATGGTCACTTTCAGAATTTGTCGCAAATGAACCTACTTATACTTAGTTGGATTATCCACGACATAATTTTTTCATAGACATCTTAGTCTCTATTTTCTCGTGTCATTTCAGTTCTTCCTATTGTTTGTTTGTAAAGTTACACTGTTTTTGTTTCCTGGAATTGAACCGCCACAGAACTCCTCATAGCGCTAGTGAACACAGTGAAGGTAGCGGCGCGCGTCAGGAGACGATCGAAGCGAAAGATACAGGTGAACCACAACGTGTCCTGTTTCATAGGAAATAGAGGGTCCCAAGAGGAGAATAGGAACAGGGGTACTTTTATTCCATATCTCGTCATCAACGCCCACAAAGTAACAGAAGGTTGCAAAAGGACAACCGATTAGTGTTGTACAAAGGACACGTCGGCAACATACCGCACTGTTCATAGCGGTTGTGGTGGTTCCATATTCGACTAATTAGTACAAGCGTAGCCTATGCTGGCAATGGCGTAGCAAGTACCATGACGAGGTGCAGGGTCGACCACTGCAGAAACCGTTGCTGACGAAGAAAGGGTCGAACGCACCGCGTTGGCAGCGTCTATGTGAGCATAAACAGCAGCAGGACCGAAGTTACTTGTGTCGCACATTGATTGGAAAATCAATATATTTTCCACTCGATTTTGTTTTTCTCAACCATATTTTCTGTGTCTCTAGTAAATGCGCACGTTTGCGATCCAAAGGTCCCAATCAGACGCAATGCAGTCTGCTGAGAGGACTCGGCAAAAGTTGAGCCGGACACCGTGATTCTTTTTTCTGTCACTTGAGTTGGTGACTTAATCACTAATTTTAGAATCATGTGCGGAAAAGGTACCGAAAATAAATGACCTGGAAGTGAGCCAAGGAGTCCTCCAATATGTTTTACATTGGGATAATAAGAATATCGAGGTGAACCCACCTTTATGCTTTAGGTCTAATATAATTTATACTGGACTACTAAATAAAAACCTGCCACGAGCTAACGTAAAACTGTGTTACGTGTCGATATTCCAGCCTTAAGTATTCTATGTATGTACGTCTAAAAATGAAAATGCAAAGGTATATCACTATTATAAAAATGCGACGCCCTTAGATTATTATACGTCAAATGAATGCCGAGATTCTGCTATTTTTCTGTATGAAATTTAACACAATTTTGGCGACCGACCCAATGTAAGATTGAGTGCATACATTTATAGCTTACTTCTGGCCTATTCATCTGAGTGTTGCAATCTGCTCCTGTTGAAGGGCAAAATTCAGCAGAAGGGGGTAAAAACTTGCATATATATATATATATATATATATATATATATATATATATATACATTTGTATATATTAAAAAAGCGAAATAAAATACTGTTATTGTGTTTGGCTTTGTTGGTTCATTAATTCGTTGATGACTATTAATAAATGTTACCATTGTCTTCATAATAAGCAGACTCAATCGGGAAAAACTATTGGACTGTATTCGCAGTTTCCATCGATACAAATGTATTACCCACTAACCGACCGAAAGCAGAAGATCTGTGATCGTCCACGTTGCTTTCTTCAGTAGCTACAATATGCAGTCTGAAGGGGCTGAACAAAAGATGCTAGCTAGCAGTTATCACGTTCGTGCATGAATTTCGGCTGTCATTAGAATAACAGGGGGTCAAGCAATTACCATATGCTCAAACAGTGAAACAAAACAATGGCAGCACGAAACACTTGAGGGTGAGGACGCATTCGTCAGGATTGTATAGTTTGCTACGAAGTGATGACTTAGCCGTAGAAAGCGATTATGTCAAAATTTTCGCAATTAACAAATTGAATCTTTTTTTTCCCGCTGACTTTGTATTCTCCAGATGTCAAAAAGCTAAAGTTCTAATAAATCATCAAGTCGTTCCACTCATACTTCTACATTCTAAATAATACGAACCAAGTAACAATTGCAAGTCACTATATCGTTAAAGCTTTCCACAAACGTTCCGACTTGTAAAACACGCGATTGGATCAAGATAAAACAGTCTGCGATCCAGTTTCAGTTGGACAATCTGCACCGCAACGTCCTTGATTGCATAGTTCCGATCTTATTAGCAATGCATGGAGATCCGTTAGTCGAACAAGTGTGATCATGATAAGCTTATCCGCATCGATAAAATTTTTAGCGTGTTTCGAATGTACGCGCCGTAGAACAGTTCTACGGCGCGTACATTCGAATGTAGTGGTACCGGAAACCGTTAAGTGTCTAACACTCTTTTCGGATATAGAATTAGGTGAGAGATTTCGATAAGAGGCTTCCAGAGCGGACCTTCGATTTGAAGAGGACTGTTGTTTGTCATTCAATCAGAAATATTGATATCGTCTACGTTTACGAAGCATAAGCAACATGTATACAATGCATTTCCAATTTATTCTTATACTGACCTTGTGGCTGCAGGTATGATTCACTGGTTGGTTTCACATTCATGCAGCCTAAAATCAGGTGATCCTGATAGGTACAGATGGACAGAAAAACTCTTTTTTTTTTTTTTTTAATGTTATTTCTCGTTGATGAACATATTACATTATAAAAGCTATTTTTTCAATCGCACCAAGCCTTTGCGGACATGCCCTACATTCAAATGAAGACGCTACCTCAACGAAGTTAATAGGAATTAATAATAAAGAATATAATATATGATAGCATGCTACGCTGTTTCTGGTTGTCGGTTCGGAAGAAAGAGGTCTTCATCATAGTTCAAAGGGGCTAGGAACACGTGGTAGTTTAGGTTCGAACACTCTGCTTAGCGCTAGGAGTCGGTCGCCTGATAAAGCGTCTGATGACGTTGTCGGACGTACAGCTCGGAAATTTTCCGTTTGAGAGAGAGAGAGAGAGAGAGAGACATGGGTAAATTGATGATTTTCGTCACACCCACAAACCAGTGACAATAATAGTAATAGTCGTTTTATTGCATGTAACGAATTATCATCATAAGCGCTTTATATTACCTGCAATAATAATAAAAGTCTTGGATTTGCCACTTCGAAATTATCTAACGAAAATCAGGACAAACAAAAGTAGTATCCATGAATGTGCGAACATAAAGAGTGCTATATAGGTTCCGGAAAATGTTAAGGCTATTATATAGGACATAATACGTATTAAAGCTGAGTTTATTATATTAAAATTCATTATAT
>NW_019215254.1:0-19229 GCF_002532875.2 Varroa jacobsoni | reverse complement strand
AAAAAAAAAAAAAAAAAAACTGACGTAGAAAAGCAACTTTTATAGTAATTTTTGTTGTTGTTATGTTTTTTTTTTTTTTTTTTTTTTTTTTTTTTTTTTTTTTTTTTTTTTTTTTTTTTTTTTTTTTTTTCCTCCCTTTTTTTTTTTTTTTTTTTTTTTTTTTTTTTTTTTTTTATTATGGCCCTCGCCAGAGTGTTCATCTGCAAAATAGCCACCTCCGGATTCAGATGAAATCCTCTACCAAGCAGAATGATTCTTCGATCCATCCCGAACCTAATCAACATGATTTATGCATGGTGTATTATCCTCTGTAGTATGTAGCCTGTAGGTAGTTTTCCTGTGAGTACTGCCAACTTCTCAAACTGTAATGAATATAGTCCTGTTGCATAAATGAAAAAACACTGTTCAGTTTATAAATTGAAAGAAAGAACAATACTTGTAGACAGGTGATACCGTGAATGATTTCCCCAGTCTAATTGACGATTGAATTTTGTGTACATTATATATAGGTTTGTGTTATTTAAACATACAACATGTTATAGAAGATTTAGCACTATTTAGTTTATGTAGTATTGTTCGAAACTCTGAAGAAATCTATCCCGGCATATACGTCTAGTGTTCTATAGTGCATATATTTAAGGAGAGTAAGTGAGTTCTGTTTGTATGCTACCACTTGATGAACAATTTAGCTATTGTTTAAGACTGGCAACTAATAAGTGTTCGGGTACAACAAAAATATAGGCTGCGAAGATAAAATGCCGGAGCTTGAACTTGGACATCTTGCAAAAGTATGCAATGCCTTTAAGGACAATACATGCACTATAAGCGCGGCAAAAGTCGACGTGAACACCAAAATACCCAGGTACCATCGCATGTTTTCAGCGGGTGTTTACTAAGCTAGCTGTACATAACGGCCAAAAGCCTACACTGATTCACAAACCCGAGAAAATTAAGAATTGCTACACTTCATCAGTGGCATCTGAAAACTAGTTTTTGTTGTACAACATCAATGTTATTAACATCAGTGGTGAACCTGCCAATCTAGATATCAGGTTTCTAATTTCCGGCTTTACATACAGATACACCACCCCTACCATTGTTTTATTGGTTCCTCTGATAGATAAATTACAGTTGGATAGTCGTATCAAACAGGCCAGCGCCGTGAACACCGATGGACTCTATGTAATCTTACACTATCAAATGTCCTTCGCGTGTGCGTCGCACAATCCATACGCAAACGATTATGAGGCGCGCTATATGTGGACAAACAACAAATTCCAGGTTTATTATCACCAATACTGGTCCAAGACGACTACTAACGAAGTTACTACGGTAATTAGCTTATTAACTTGTAGGCAAAAATTGTTTATAAATAGGTCACATACACAACCTCGCGGTTATTTAGTACTTAGGCCGTTTCCATTACTTATTCAAACCTCAATACAATGGCATTGGGTTTATATTCATAGCTTACTGGTGCTCAATAAA
Organism: Varroa jacobsoni; assembly: GCF_002532875.2. Lineage (NCBI taxonomy): Eukaryota > Metazoa > Arthropoda > Arachnida > Mesostigmata > Varroidae > Varroa > Varroa jacobsoni. The sequence continues at coordinate 17,741 of NW_019215254.1, read as the reverse complement.
CAGGATTAACAACAGTAACTTCTACTAACTAAATATATAAGCAGTGTAGGCCTATTATAAACACAGAAATAGCCACTAAGAAATCTGCAAATCTTACAGGTGTAAAGTACTAGCTATACCTTACGTTTTCTCGACCACCATAGCTGTCTAGAGCCGGCAGCGGTAGCATCGCTTATCTAGAATTGGGTATACTTGCTATCGCTAACTAGTAGGCGTAGGCCAACAATCATTTTGGCACCTTCTGGTTCCGCCTTTGTAAGAATGCGAATAAGGTCACTAGCACGAGCCGTGTCTGTTTGGGTTATTATGGTGTAGGCGTTGCTGGTGAGGCCGGCGCGACGTCTCCAGTCAACTTGGTGCACAAACTTTTCAATGTTACCAGCAAAGTTGTAGTTCAGGACGACGGTGATATCTGGGACATAGTCTTCTCGAAGTAACATCAGTTGCGCTTAGCACTTAAACAGGCCCAGGTTTGAGATGAAGAGCTGTTTCGGGCTCCCGTCTCGGTTTCGATCGCCTTGGACGGTCTCGGCACCTAAACCCATTTCGCGGAGGCCGTCAGCCGTCAGCTACCAAATCTACAGTCACTATCTGCTGCCGAGGAACACTTATCGTTAGACTAGTGAATGCAAGAGCTATATTGTTATCGCAATTTTTTCGCTTTTTTAACCATACGCATACGTTGGGTGACACTTTTGACCAGAGCAAGATTAAGCGAACTGACCGTAACTTGCAGAGCACGTCGCAAATCATTTATTGCAAGGTATCGAATGATTTTTGGCCAGGTGGCGCTCTTGATTGCAGTTTGCCTATTGCTCTGTAGCTGATCTATAACGCTAAAAACCCATGTCCAGCATATAATCATCCCCATCAGGCACTAGATAAGTTATATGCTTTATTTGTACGATTTCAGAAGCGAGAAGTTCGTTTAAACGGGCCTGCGTTGCCATGATAACCTCGGCACCACAGCGTAGGGCGCTCATTTGAATGAGTCCGTCGCCGCCTCCGTAGAGACAAACAGTACAAATACGCTGAAAAGAAAATATGCTGGCCTCCCGTTTTGTTTGCAGTGCCAGGTTTGCTATTTGATGACAGAATCAAAGCTGAGGGCCCCGTCGCTTCTGTCGAGGTGTGGTCCGCCGGATTAGATGTATAAAAGTCGGCAATAGAAATGTTCACGAGCGATTCCGATCACACCGTGTCCCTGCAAAAGGATCGGCCATGTCTGGCTCTGAACAAGGCAACGGCCGGTTTAAATTTTGCCGTTAGCCGTTTGGGGATTTCGGGATGATTCGAAAAAGTGTGTTCGAAACGTGTTGTGGGCTTGGGTTCCGGGTGGTCTTTTTACAGCGTTTTATGAAACAGTGCCACTTCATTCTCTAGAAATTTCGAATCGCCTTGCGAAGACTCCTTTATGCGTTTGGTTTGCCTGCTGTTAGCTGCAGCGGTTTCTTATGATGATTTTCAACTATAACTGTCGATGGTAGCATACTGTGATTGCCGAAACAACGTTTAAGACGCACGTGAATTTTGCCAGGATCCTTGTGGTGATGGAAATACCGCTAGCAAAGGTGTCAACCAACTCTTTGATAAAGTCGACAAGCATCTGTCGCGCACTTACACGATTGGCTAGGTTCGTACGAGTAATCCGCAAGTATAGTCACAGGAAAAAGCCGAGTTCTTAGATCATTCATTCATAGTGAAATCTCTCATCCTCAGCAGAAGCTCTGCAATCAAATAACGGTCTATATACATACATAAAATGCCTAAAGTGTCCATTCCATGTCGGATGATATTTTTTAGCTGGCATTGGGGGGTTCTGAAACCTTCGTTGTGTACAAACATAAGCGCGTTAGTGGACACCAATCGGCCATACCCTTAATTTTGTGTCTGGGTACAGTTCCTGAACCACATTAGTTAGAATCTCTTCCTATATATATTTAAATAATGTGTTATACTTACACCGCCCTCGGCTAGGATTCGCGCCAAGCCTACGATGCCGCTCTTTCATCAACATAGGCAGGCATCCCGTTTGTAGTTATATTTCATCCAGTTTCAATACATACTAGAGAAAGACATCCGCTTGGGACTTCCACGTAAGCGAAAGTATCTGAGATGTTGACGTCTTTGGCTGTAAATATAATAACTTGTATGTAAAACAATGGAACTATACAATCAGCTGGGTCAATGTGTATCTCAAAAGAAGGAAGCTTATTCAAGACTTTTCCAAAAGTGGAGCAAATAAATAGAAAAACTTACAAAGAAATTAGTTGTAGGAACTTCAAGCTAATCCGTCCTGTTTTTGAAAGAGTTTTTCTTAATCATTTATAAATTTATCAAAGTCCTTATATCGTCAGTATTGCAAGCCGCCCAAATGTGCCAAACAACACAAGCACCTTATTGCTCTTGAAAAAAAAAAGTGTAAAAAAAATGTTCTCCACGAGGCTGTGCCATACAACAATTATAAGCCAGTGCACTGCATAATTGAAGACGTTCACGATGATCGTCTCGCAGAACTTCATTGAGAACCGTATTTCGGATGATGTCGCTGCATCAACTGTGGAAGCGAATTTTGTATTTGAATATCTCTCGGATTCATATACTATTCTTAATATTTTGTTACGGTTGGTAAAATAAGAAAAAAAAAAAATAAAATGAAACCTCTTTAGCAATACTAGTGAATAATTTCGCAAAACCGTGTACACAAAACAACACCTTGACGACTTCAAAGAAAATAATGCACCTCATTTACCGTTAATTGCGCACAAACCGTTTAAAGACAATAGCGATAACGAATGCGTAATGAATATATTAATTTTCCATTCTATTATTCGGTACACAATACAGCTGATGTTGATTTTCCTGCACGATCTCGTGGTAGAACATCCATACAGAAGGCAGTGCGGCGGCTCGTTTTTCACTCTCAGCTGCTGTTTACCCGAACGCTCAATTTATTACGACGGGCCATTAAAGCCATCGATCGTATGAACCGTTTAACGTAGGAAACTGGCTTCAATTGATCGCAGCTCGGCTAAATTCAAAACACCTCGTTGCCGTCCAGCGTCGTTCTAGCGTCGATTGCGCGCACGACAGAGCCATGTCGTGTTTCGTCGTACCACAAATCGAAGAACACACGCAAACGCTCGACGTGCGTCGAGCGTTTGCGCAGCGTGAGTTAAACGATACTTGTATGACGTGTACACTACAAACGTGGTGTCACTCTAATGACACAGGCTTGCAGTGTGTCTCACTGGCTTGCCTTGCTTGAGATCAGCTCTCCGAGCTTTTCCTAACTTAAGTGGAAACTATTCTCTGAACGTCTCTGAAGAGAGTCTGAACGCCTGTGACGTAAGCTTAAGGGAGAATTAGTTTTCCTACGGTTACTCTCTGGTACTACAGAGTGAAACATAGACTTGTTAGCTAAACAACAAAACCTATTTCACTAGACTGGCTTGTAACTGCCTCGGAAAGAAAGCGCAACTGCTCCTTCTAATATATGCATATATTTAAGTGCTTCGCAGCGACAAACAGTCTTACAAATAAGCCGACTGTTGAAACTTTTGTCTTTTGTGTTGAAACTGGCCAGGGTAAAAAATTTTATGTCCAGTAATTACGTTTTGACTCATGTAATAATGACCACTGTCACTCTCATCGTCCTGGCCAAACCCTGGAAGCTCGCCGTTTTTACTCAGAGTGGTTGAAGGCGATACTACATTTCTCTGCACTAACGGATTAGGAGCCGGCACATCACTATGAGCTAAGTTGAAATGAAAACCTTCAAAGCTGCTCCAGCTTTCATTTAAGGGACTACTACATTTATGTGGCAAAGAGAATTTACTGAGAGAGGTCTATTCTGTATCCTCAACGCCGATGGATAGAGAGATTTCGTACTTAGAAGTATTTAACCTGTCACTCAAAACGCAGAGAACCAACCTGAAATCTGACTTATTAAGGCTGCGTTGTTGTATATCGTTGTGCCGACTCGTAAAAAAATAAATGTGAAGTTTTTTTCTGAACGTATACTACTTAAAAAAAAAATTGCGGGTCCATATCTAGCACTGACTGATTTTTTCACTAAAATCTTGAATAGGATTCGTAGACTGTTTCGTATTAACTCAGGTGCCGCGGGCTTAGCGTTACGACTACCTTTTAATAACAATTTACAATTAATTGGTTTCACATCTCTGCGCATTCCCGCACTAGAAAAATTCAATGCATAGAAAACACTTGAAATCGATAGAAGGCTCTTCATTACAATGATCAGTTTGATGGACGTGAGTTCTCTAACCGGGTGTTATAACAGTCATATGTCAGTTATAACACCCGCGTTTAGTTTATGCAAATCTGTTTACACGAGTTTCTTGAATTTTTCATCAGACTTGCTAAATCAGGATTTACATATCAGAACGGAGCGTCAGTCCCCCTGGCTGGCATAGAACCGGTAAATGACAGTTTCATCATTAAGCAAAAGAGTCTGTAATTCTGTATACTGCTGAAACGAACCAATTCCGATTGAAATTCGGATTGAATAAACTCCAGTCTGTACTTTTTATGCGCGTAGTTTTGTACTGCTTCTATTAACAAAGGATAGATGGAGTAACAATGTCGGACCTTACTTGAGGACTATAGGCCAACCCCACATACGTCGAAAGGTCAGTTGCAGTGCCAGCGAAAGCAGAGCTGCCAAGCTAGACTTTACGAAACAATGCATGATAGATATTGCCTCGTTCATTGATATTCGTTTGTCTATCTATAGAACAATATTAATCCTATAATCCGATCTGCTTAACTCCAATGTAGACTCTGGACACAGTCACATCCCCGAAGGAGACTGAAAAGAAAACACACGTTGGGTCAGCTGTTTGGAGTTGCAACTCACGATTTTTTTTTGGTTGCTTTAATCTTATCGCAGTTGCTTATATGACCTATTTTTGAATAGTAAACTTTCAGGAATTGGATAGATAGATAGGTCTGCATAACATTGGATTAGTTAATTGGATGGACAATTATTTTTAGTTAAAATGAATTTTCTGAAGCGGCCTATCGAATGCTTGGCCTAATATAAAAGGGAAATTAGTCGAATATCTTAAAGTCGACAGACACCCCACAGCTGTGTAGTATTTACACTGGCATGTGGCACTTTACAAGCACCGTTTGAATGAAAAATACCCATCCCTATACAGCTTGGTCGACAAATTTAATAACTCGACCTGCTATATATCAATATGACAAGAAGCTCTTTTATATCAAGCTAGCAGAATTCGGCGTGAATCATGCTGGTGACATCATAGTTGATACTGATTGATGCATAGCACGGACTGAATACATGTTACGTTCTAACAGGATCATTTTTATGCCGTACACTTTGCTGTTTTCTATTTCAGTAACCCTTTGCAGCTAACTGACACGCGCAACAATAATGATGGCGTTGATCATTGCGGGAGCCTTTTTTATCCAAGTAAAGTTCGCTTATATTTGATCCAGCAGCCGTCTCTCACTGTATGCTCGTTACAAAAGTTATTCGTATATAGGTGTCGACCTATGAATAGGAAGAACTGTCGTTGTTACCGTTCCAGTAGAGCCTAATTTAAGCTTAGGTCTGTTTGACATCTGGTCGCCAACGGATTTGGTTTTGCCATCAGGCTACATCAGAACGAAGGACCATGCATCTTTGCGCAGAGGCGGTAACGTACCCAATGAGGTTTTACCGAGGGGCGTTTATTGCTAGTTGAAAACTATTACCAATAACCCGCCGAGGCGACGTGAAACACCGTCGGCTATGGCAATTTTTGATGGCCGAAAGGCCGCCTATAAGACTCAAAAGTATTTCACCGGCTGTAGTGCCCTAGGCACATTTCTAAAACACTGTACCTCACGTGCTATATTTTAGGGTTTCGCAGTTGTTGTGACTGTTTTTACTGAAACCGTTAGGTAACGTGTATTCGAGTCGGCGTCGTTAGTCGTATTGCGCGAGAACCAGAATGATTTGAAGTCAAATAGAGGTGGAAGACATTTTGTTGTATGTATAGTGGAAATTTGTGAATCTTTTTGTTTAGATTTTTGTGTTGTGTAATGGTAAACCAACGAAAAGGGATGACAAATACGGTAATCGGTTTGTCTGCTATAGCCGCACGTGAGCCCAAGTTTCAGCTGACCATATTTTATTTAGGCAATCTATAAAGTCAAACGGAACGGAAGAATAATTGTAAGTCAGTAGTAAAAAAGTGCGATGCCTAATTGCAATAGCTGAATTTATAATACGAAACGAAAAAATAATATATGTACGCTTCACAGCAGTTTTTTTTGTTTTTTTTTTTTTAATCATCTCTGTGGACATGCTTGAAAATGTATAATAATATCCATTAGAGGTGATCAGAAATGTTCAAATGTTTAAACACGAATACGAGCCATCCATATGCACATGAAATTTCAACCTTTCCAATCTATTCAAGACAATAGGATTCTGTTGTGTGTGAAAAACCAGAAATCTAGAATATAAAACTGTTCTATTGGACTTGTTTTACTTAGTAATGAATTAGTTAAGTCGTTAACGCCGGCTTGCATAAATAAGGTCCTGTTTATCTCGTATAATTGTAAACTCTCGATTGCTTTAAAATCGACTACGTAGATATAGCTGTCGATGGAAGTGTCTGCTCAAACATTACCGAGCTTCTTGAATTCAACAAAACTGTATAGCAAGGACCTGGGATAGGCATGGTTGAATGGCCTACTCTATCTAGCATAGATACTTGGCTAGGCCGTACGTACCATTTTCTTGCCTCTATCAGCGCTTCTACTACCGAAAACGAGTCGAAACGCTCCATCTTTCGAATGTTTTTTTTGACTGGCAGATTATGTTGAAGTAATAAGTTTAGGAACAAATATCAACTAAGGCATGACAATAACTAAGCATTATTGACTGTTTGGTCTTCTTAACGCTAATTATTGGGATTATCAAATGGGGTTAGTTTCTGTCTTCCGAAATGTTCTAGTTACGAGCTTCTATATTTTGGCCTTGCTGTCTGCTTCTATGTTTTTTAACATAATAATTTGATTTATACCATGTTATACACATCCACGGATTAGCACCACTGGAGGAATAGTTTAGCGACTTCTCTTAGCGGGTAGATGTTTGTCTGGTAAGTGCGGTGTTCAAACGTTGACATGGGTCATGCGTACGATCCAACGCAAACATTTGTACACGTACATGTAGCACAGAGCTACATCTTACTACGAAACGTGTAGCATCCTACTTGAATCTTGCCTTGTTAACATATATCCGCTGCTACTATATATATAACTAACGATCAACTAGAAATTTTTCCAGCAAAGGCAGTTTATCTGTCAGTTTTATACATTCAGACACTAAATAAACTAACCTAGAAAATTGAAAAGTGGACTCCAACCATTCAAATAAAAAGCTCTTCCTATTTAACGCCGGTGGACATTGTTAAGGGCCTCGTCGTATCGTGTATATCGTCGTCGTCGTAGATAAAAAAACAGAAGCTGTTTTATTCTGTTTAACTTGATAAGGGCATCATTCAAAGGAAGATGTGATTGTTGATTATAAAAATACTCAGCATATTTTTACACTACTAGTGGCGTAACTGTCGCACAAAATAGCACCTATCCATTCAAAATACTGAGCCATGTATGCCCCGTAACGAACGTGGGCCAAAAAGAAAAGCACGCGGCTAATTCAGAATTTGGCTGCTTGCATTGAACTTTCTCTTGTTTTATGTAGTTCAATAGAGAATGCTCGAAGAGATTTGGGTTGATCGGCGCTCTCAAGAATTTCTTCATCGTCTGGAACTGCTGTTACGGTTTTGTCTAGTCGTTTCCGACCCGCGCTCGTGTTTTTAGCTAGAAGCGTCAGAGCCGAAGGTTTCTTCGCGAATGTCTTGGCCTTCGGCGCAAGTCGGATGTGGATTGAGATGAGATCGTCTGCCAACCCTATGTTAACGTGGAATCAGATTAGAAGCCATTCATTCCGCAAAGGCAAAGCTAAGACGATAGAATTAATCTAAATATGAAGAGAGCAACGAGATACAGTGAATAACTAGTGGCAGAATTAATTAAACTATTGGCTAGCAGCAGTTAACAACTTGTCAACGATGTTTGGTAGCGGGATAAAGGCTAAAGGAAATACACTGGACACGTATATGACTACAGCAGCCTGATAGCAACTTCCATCATTAGGGACTCGCTTTGTACCTGTGCTGGTCGATGTAGATTCTCACTCAGCCCGCTATAATTTTCTCCCGTTAAATACGCTCGAATAAGTCGTTTTCTACTTACCGACTGAGATTCGATCGAGGTAGATACGGCGAGATATTTGCGTAGCTCGAACGGATTTGAGTCTTGAATCACGATCATATTGTGACATCGTATCAAACATTACGTCAAAGGCACTGTAAAAACTTATCTTTTCTAGGCAATTTTAGGAGCACTTAAAATTAATAAATGATAACATTTGAAATTGATAGAAGGTTCGAGGTACTAAGCGTAATTTATCCTTGGTTTTGTGTCGAAATACTGGCTTTTAATAATAATAATGCTTTAAATCTATGGAATTCCGTTGCCCAAGTCGACTTTTGTTGTAGCACGTGGGAAGAAATGCTAAGTACGAAGATGGGCTAAGTTTGGAAATATCTGGTGTACCTACAGATATGCGCGTACATAGACTCCTTTACAGAGATCGCCTAGCAATAGAAAGAAAATCGATGGAATTTTTGTTCTGAAATGTTGACGCTCTAAGATTTGTGACAAGCTGTCTATCCAAACTTTATATGTGTGCGTTTTGTTGGCAAGGCAAAGCATATTAAATACAAGTTAGTACCGAACATGATTTTCACTGGCACATCAAAGAAAATACGCCTGTTTGGGCAACAGCGATGCAACAACGACAACATCACGGTATCCGACCGGATGTGCGACGAACGTGAGACATCTATGGGCATGATGAAAATGCATCACTTATCAACTATCACTATGTGAGTCAATCTTACATTAGCCTAATTTTCTACGTCTTTTCATCGTTCATTTTGCAGGAAAGGTAGTGGTAAAAGTGGATAAAGAGTTGACCGTCTACCCGTTTCCCACAAAGTCCTAATCTCTGAACCTTTGATTCGAGAGCTTCAGTTGATTTCAATCGATTTTATGATTATATTGAAGCTTGGCTAGCTTACACTCTCGATCTTTCTAACTGTTACTTAATGTGACGCTTCATAAATAATAAAAATAGCCATAAGACAAGGTGTTGCCTTGTTTGTTGAAGTACTACTACCCGATTTTCTAATCTAAACTTTTTTTGATTGTATTGTAGCCTTCTGAATATTTCGAAAACGCTGGACGAAATGATCCGTTAGCCTCTGCTGACATTGATCGGGCTGTCAGGATCCAGGCAGCCTGGTCCAATACGAAATAAAAGTCTGCTTATTGCTTGTAAAAAATTATTGGCATGTCGAAGTTATATGGCCGAGAGCAACCACGTTTTATCTTGTATGGAACTGCTTGTCAACATGACAGCTATCGTCGCTAGCGGTAAGTATGTGTCGAAGTTGTGCACGAATAAGGCGCTTTCAAATATAGGGGGCTCGGCTTTTCCCTCGAGAATGCCTTGCGTTGCTAATAGACAAATTATTTGGGAACGCTTTTATAACGCCCATACCCCATGTGAAGTTTTACGTAACTGCTGCTGAATTATTGTTGGCTTAGAAAAAAAAAACGCACTGGGTGTAAAGTGGTCATAGTATGGAAGTATGTCACTGAGATCTTGTACCAGAGGTTGTAATAGCCAATGCTATTAAAATGAACGGGGAGCCCCATTTACAATACAATATAGAAATAGTTTACACTCATCTGTTGATAAATACTGTGTGGAGATGCATTGCGGTATGAAATTATTGTTTATATATTCATCTCTTGTTTCTAAAGCCTCCTGCGTTTCGGCTGACAATGATTGTTTTTATCTATATCACAGAGAAAAGCTTCAAACCCATCGGATTGGATCTAGCCATTCAAACCGTTTATGGTTGTAGGGACGGTAAAGATCGATAAATAAAGGTCTTGTTGATTCGTGCCGTGCTAAGCTACATCAATGTGTTCGTGCGATCTTATTAATATCATATTTATATATCTGACAAGTATTGGTTCGGCGACCGAGACTTAGTCTTCAGTTACGACTTTCAAAGTAATCAGTAAAAAAAAAAAGCACGGCAGGTTTTAAGTTTAAAAATCAATAAATGGCGCCAATTAGCAAGTCATCACCCATCACAGTTAGGCATGATTGAAAAGACGTAACTAACTGATACAAAAGGGTGCTAGTGTACTTTCTTGCTTAATTATAGCTTGGTTGAGACCTTGGATTTGTCTAACCGTCACCTATTTACGACACTGTGTGTATTTTCTAGTTAATATAGTTTATCGACGGCGTTTTTACGGCTCCGCCTCCGCCTCGCCTAGCCAAGTGTTTTCTACGTCAGTTTTCGTTGGGTCTGTTATTCGGTGGTACACTGGCTAAGTTTTTGTGCAACACCATCCTCGAAGTGCAAGTAATAGCGCCGAGTAATAGGCCGCATGCGGTGATCTCTGCAGCCGTAGCATTACACTGGTTATGGCATTTTCGCATCAGCTAAACTTTGCTGCAAGATCCAATGGCAAGAAGGAACCATATTTCTCTCGACCCCCTTTAACGTACCTGGCCATTTTTATCTGTCTCTTACGATGATATTTTTCCCCTTAAGCACTCAGTCTTACCTAGCCCGTAGTGGTTTTTCTTTTTAGGTATGCCTCTACTCTGTGTGTCAATGGCGCCGTAGCCCACCGTGCTGTTAAGGCGTGCTGACACAGTATACATCTGGTTGGCACGATGGACAGACACATCACCTTTAGGTGAGCAGGTAGCGCAAGGCATGATTTCACGTTTTTTGATTATCTATTGCCATCTGGTCTATTGGACTTCCACGTGATTTCAGATACAAAAGTTAATATCGGTCTTACGTTGGTCCAAATGCATGGCATCACCCGATTGATACGGTCGTACTTTGGCTATGATGCTAAAGAACAGTTAGCTACAACTACTGATAAGGTTGTCCTCGAAGTGCATCAATACAAGAGTGAGCCGCTGGCGACAGGAACGGTAGCGGTTAAGGGTGGCTTACAACTGCCCCGAGTGCCAGTCTTTCTTCACCGTCGGCCTCAAGTTCTAGTTGAGCAGCTAATGCTCCGAACCAGTCATTGGCATTGATACTCACAGACGCTGTTTTGATGATTGGCTTGCAAATTTTCAGGGGAATACCCATTGAGAACGGAACGCCATAACTAAGCGAACTTCCTGGAGGTATGTCACAGATGATTTGGCCGTATTTAATGTGATGAGAATCGACTACGTGCTGACTGCTACCGGAGCGAAGTTTGCGCATTTTATTAACTAGTTGCAAGGTGGGTTCATATTGATGGATTGCATTGTTGAGTAAACGTTCCGAACACACCGGAAAAATAGGGCTTGCTGTGGCTTCTTATCCATATCCGTGGTCATACATACCGCTTAATAATCCATCGAAAATATCTATCGGTATGTCACTTACGTTTTACTGCTGTGTCTCATTACAATCAATTAGTTTTTATTACTCAACACAACTCATGCAAATTTGTACGATGATTTTGCTTAGATTAGCGTGATAAAGATTGATGGGGGTCACTGGTCGACCTTCAGCCGATTTCTTGGATGGTATCACATCAACTTCTTCATCTGGAGTATGATGTTGTGGGGATTAGTTTATAAAGTGAAACAAAGTTTAACACGTCAATTCTATTATTTATTGATCTGGCATTGAGTAGGGCACCGACTATAAACACGTGAAAAGCCCCTAAAGATTGGTTCATTCTACTCACACAACTATTTGTTCTTATGATCTCTATATGGCTCTTAAAGCTGTGGAAAAAATAGAAAATTGAACGTATTTATGACAGCAAATGAAACCAGGTTACCTGAGAAAGTACGATTATAGTTAGATTTGCCGTCGTGGTTAACACTATTGTATAACACTTCAAGAGCTTGAGCGAATAAAAAAGGCTTTCTTTTTATATTTTATGTGAAAAGTACGAAAATGAAGTGTTAGCAATACTTAGCAATGTGCAGTTTATCCCCAATCAGATAAGGCCTCAAATAGTTAATAAGTCAACGGGATAACAATAGGCTCGGTCTATCAAAACAACAGTTACTCACATCCTGTACAAAGATTTTATTTGTACATATATATCCCCTGTGTTTATACAAGGAAGATTAAGCTTTTATTATCACACCTGGTCACTGAGACTGGTTCAAAGTAGCGTTTCGGCTATATCAATTCTACCGGATTCGATGGATATAGCAAAACGATGCTTTTCAGGTTCTACGCGGCATTAATTATGTTTTATCTGCTAACAAGGCCGTCGAGCTCAACATTGTCGAGGCTGAAAATATCCAAATGTATATAACTGAACATGATAAATCAAATGTTTGCCATTAACGATTGAGCAAGCAGACTTTTCGGGACACTCAGCTGGCTACCGCATTTTGAGACGAGGAACAACGAGGAACTGCGATACAACCTGATCATAAATTCTGTGACCTGTCGGTTTCCAGCGTGTCTAAGCAACTATATGCCACAGATGCAAGCTGGCAGATATCGGTCGGTTAAAGTATACGATAGAAGCATGCCCGCAGGAACTTAGATTTGACCCTATACTGAGGCTATATTGCACGGACGCTTTGCGAGCACGAGGCTAAAGAAAACCTCCGGAGAAGAAAAAGCGTTTGAATACAATTTAAGACGAACCTTTGACAAAGTGGCTGTGTTCTACAGCGAAGCATCTACGCCGGTGCTGGACACAATCAATGGCTGCTAAAAGGCCAGCCACAAATGGGCCTAACATATAATGAGATGGAATAAATCATGTATTTTATTTGTTATACTGTTCGGTTTTAGTTCTACCCCATATATCTATATATTAACTATAACCAGATTAACCTCTCGTATCGCCATAATGATATGGCTTTTCAATATATAACGATGGAAGTTTCAGTAGAAGGTGTCCGATTGGACAGCACGGTTCTTGCTATAAATTGTAGTAATCTTGTCGTATATAGTAAACTGATCTTGGATTAAGGCCTGGTTATTGACCTCAATCGGCAGCGCGTGATAGGCAGCTAGCTCAGCCTTGTTAAGCTCTGGACTATAGATAGAGTAGATCTTGCTATACCTTAAGTATTCGAATTTACATAAATGCCAACACAGAATGTAAACGGAAGTTACTAGATAAATTAAAAAACTTTGTAGAGTTTTTTAGTTGTTCCACTTTAATCTCATGCTAATTACGTAGTTCATATATATATATATATATATATATATATATATATATAATAGAAAGTTTATATAATTAATCATCGGTACCAACCGGCGTTTTTGTTGTTGCGTTTCTTGATCAAATCGCCAATCGTTTTTTAATGTCTTCCTTCTTGTCACCTTAGGCGTCATAATTACCACGATGACTAAGTAGGTTACAAGAAGAGCGAGTAATATAAGATGCATTGTAAAACGTGCACTGATCAGAAACAAAATCAGTGGTGGTCTACCAAAGCTGATCGTTCCATTTATGTGGTAGACCAGGAACCAGCGCCAAATTTAGGTCAATTGCCGTGCGAAACCCGCTTCAACCTTATTATTAGAAATTCAGAATCTCGATGAAGTCTCTCCTCATAATACTAGTTTCTATCAATCGGAATGATCAACCTACTGTGATAAATTCAAAAGTTCTATAGCTGAAACTCAAATAAATATATATATCCCAACACAACTAAGCTTGTTTAACGTTGTGAATTTTTTGCGTCGAAATAAATGTTTCACGCTGTTACCAGAGATATTTGCTTTTGCTTTTTTCTTGTTTTTAATTTAAACGGAATATTCAGTAATAACACATTTGATTGGTATGTGTAAGGCAATATAAGCTGCCCTAGTCTGGGATCAATCATCTTTTCTTCCTATATGAATGAGGTAACATTAAGTGAACGACTAAAACCCATTACGTGGTATCTATCAAAACAATAAACTTACCGAATACGTCTCTCTGAAACGTTGAAATTGAAAAACATACAACAACTATCCTTTGCAATTATTGCTGCAGCTTTTTTTAGGATAGCACAGTGGGCACTCAGGCTCATTGATTGTGAACGAGTATATCCTTAAGGACCATGTTTGTTAGTAAAATACATTAACAACGTAAGGAAAACATTTCTTGTCTGTTGCTGTGGAGTTCTTAGGTTGCCAGCGTTTGTGACTTTTAGACTATCTGTCTTGTCAAGCGTACGCGGACTACCTTGTCTGCTTATCGAGATGTTTTCCCTTTAGGACATTCAGCAATGCGGAAGTCTTTTAGTTCACCTACAACTATCTAATACAGCCTCTTCTAGCAGGCTTTTAAAAATTTTTTTTATTGATCTTTTTTAGACGTAAAACCCGTTAGTAATGTCGTCTGTGTAGCCAGGAGTACTACTCCTAGTATTATAACATCTTGCGATTTCATTGATATTTTCGATAATATACTTAAGTAGATCAAATCTGCTATAGAAATGGCTTGACCTCGTGGGGTCTCCAGCAACACCCTTTACATAAGGTACACCCAATCAATCTTCGCTTCACTAAAGATAGCCAAGTACTTCTAAAACACCTTTCCCTAGCTGTCTTGAGGTGGGCTCCAATACCTCACTGAGTTCGATGGCGACAAACCAGGTAGTATCATGGGTCAAACCCAAACGTCATAATACGTACCTAGCAAGCAACATACTATTTAATAACCTACTATCCCATATCTCGTTTCTACTACACACATATGTCTTTCATGATTCATTATCAAACGTGTTTTACCAAGCTACTTCAACGTAACCAAGCTTCAACCGCTAATGCTGAAACGTTGCTTGACACCTATCATCATCATTTTCGAATTACCCCTCTTTATCTTCTATTTAGCTTGCTGATTTTTTAACTGACAAAAAATAGATTTTTTAGCTAGCACAGCGCATACCTTTGTGGTGTAAGCATGAGGCATAAACGCAGCAATTATTTTATTGCCTAATAAGTGGCCTTGTTGGCGGAGCGCTGACGTTGAGGTTTGGAAATCTGCCATGAACTCAGCGAGAAGCACTTGCTGACGCTGAAACTGCACGGGTCGCTACGCTGCTATGTGAACACGACGTTTAGAAAAACGCTGCCGTAACAGAAAGGCAGAACCCCAATAGACACAAATGTCTTTTATACTGATGTTATTAAGAAGGAAAACGAGTAACATGTGCAAGACGACGTCTCGCGGAAACGCACAGAACAATATCACATGAGAAGCTTACGCGGTTTGAGATAGTGCATATACGTAGTTATCCAAAATGAAATTATAACCTTTCGAAAGGGTTAGGTCTACACAAACCCATTAAATGGATCTGATGATGGTTTTATGTAACTTTAGCAACTTTTTTTTTTTTTTTAGATATTTTACAAGTAATGCTTAGAAATGGTAAAGTCGCACCAACGTACACTACGTGTACGTAAATGGTACAGAAATAAAATACGATCTGTTTCGAGAAGTCCAATGCACATATGACTTCGAACGTTTAGGCTAGTGGCCGTTCACTGAGGAAATTACGTACGTAAAAATAAACAGTTACCAAATAAAAGAATCTGCTTCTACAATAACAGAATTTACTACTGAATCACAAAAGACCACGTGGAAGCTTTAGCGGCACACGTCTAAAAATAAAGAAAGTCGGACAGAAGTTGCACACTTACAGCTACAAAAATATTCATTTAATGGTTTTCGGTTCCTTATGCAAAACTGTACCCTGATATGAAAACTCTTCTAATCCAATCTGACCGGTAAAATAAAGGGGGCGCCATTCAAGCTATACCATAGTAGAGTATCACCCCCGCAAGTTACCGCAAAGCAGCCTGTAATACCACACTCGTAGCAAGAATTCTATAAAAATCAGTCTACGCGTTCCGGTTACTGGTGTTCTAAATGAGGCAATCTGTTTAAGAACCAAAAAAAAAAAAACTTATAAACTAAGCGTGCGATACTTCTTTTTGTTTTTCAAAATGTATTTTTTCAGAGTATGCATTGACAGCCAATGCATGGCGTTGTTCAAATGCATTAAATGTTAAATTTGAATGCAATAAGTATCTGTGAAGAGTGAAATTTGTGTTGAAAATATGTTGTATAATTTTAATAGGATTCGTTGTAGCAAGGTTTTCGTGACTGCGTCAACGAAATTTATATAAGGGCTGGGCTGGGCGGGGCGGGGCGGGGTAATTGCATATAACGATGCAGGTATAGAGCAACGTTTTGTCGTTGTGCAGCAAAGTTGTTACTTTAGTACTCAACCGTAGCAGGCTAGAAATATTCTTTTTTTTTTTTCCTGAAACCTAATGAGTATCAACATCCTTTTCGATAGATGGCGTGGTCTCCCGTACTGTGGGAACTAATTTTTTTTATATATTTTGACTAGGAAGCGAACAACAAACTGATATTAAAAACTCGATATAAAAAAATATACTGAATTGGAAATTGAATTTAAAACCCTGGTGACCTCTTGTGTCGTTTACTGAAATGTTTAAATTTATAGTTTTCGATGATGCTTGCAGATATGGTTTGACTCGTACTCCTTGATTAAGACTAGAATCTATCTACACGACGAAAGTTCTGCACGGGTAGTTTTAAATTTTGTTTTTCTCTAAAAGTTAAAGGGAAAATCTGTCTCCTTAACAGAAAACGACAAACGCTGTCTCTTGACCCGGCCGCTAAAGTTATAGAAACCTTTGGAAAAGAACTGCTGTTTGCATATTAGCTTTACGTCACCCAAGAATAACGTATTGTATGTAGTATGATTTAGATAAAACAAAGAAAGCTATGACATTTCCGAAGATGCAAAGTGTTGGGTTTATACAGTCAGTTTGACTAAACACATATACCTGACATTTTTCCTTGACCTATACCCTTGGCCTGCAGTGCCTTCGAACTGCCGCCTTTAGGCTCTGTTTGACATTCACTACTACGAAAGTCATAAGACTTGCGCGGTTGGCTTGTTCACAGTTCTGTATATATTTATAGAATGATTGAGATCCGATTAAGTGTAATTTTCTTATGCCGTAATAATTGTTGATTGGAGCGATGCCTTGGATGTATTGTGACCTTAACAGCATACCCAGGTGGCGTGTTGGCGAGGCTTGCAGCCTTCAGCTCGCTGTGTAAAAGGAGGCGGGCAAATCAAGAACCCGATATGTACGAGAAGAGATAAATTCTCATAAGTTATCTTAAATAGCTCTATAAATTACTTATTATCATTAACAGAAGTTGAGAATATCGCTAATATATTGTAATAATTTTCGGTCCACTTATGCGTAGCTTTTATTTGTCGTATTTTATATTCAGCTTTTTCAGTATACCTACAGCATTGATATCGCGCGTTTCGGTGTCGTCGAATAGCGTAGATCGTCAGCCATGAAGAAAGGTTTATATCGTAGCTCGTTGTATACACCAACTTAGTTGTGTTGTTTTAAATGGCTTTTTTTGTTTTAACAAAGGTTAAATGAAAGACAATATTGCAGACATCCGTTGCACCCTTTTAACCATTACCATCTTGCTACAACGGCTCACAGGAACACGATTTTTGAAACAAAAAAAACGCGGACTCCAATATCTATTATCAGTTTCAT
>NW_019215253.1:0-19246 GCF_002532875.2 Varroa jacobsoni | reverse complement strand
ATATATACAGTGTTACTCTTAATACACGAAACTTTATCTAAAAACGTTTCTTGTGCTGAGAGTAATATTGCGTGAGTAAATTTGGCGGCTTTATATTTTCTACCTAGGAGCTGTCTGTCAGGTTCAGTACCTGTCTCACCGTTTCTTTCTCCTGATTAGGTTTACAAGAACATTTGAAGGAGAACCGGACACCCACATTCCTGCGAGGTTGTATTGTAGCCCAATGTGTACGTTCAAAATAAACGACAGACTCTACTCGATTCCCCCCGATTCCATCTCGCGTGGAAGTTTCAATTGCTTGTATTCTTTCCTTTTCTTCACTAAAGAAATTCGTCTGCTACACCCACTCATAACCCGCAATCACCGTCCGCATCAAGTTAATAGGCCCAGAATCACGATGATCTACTTGACGAAGCGTGTCCAGTCGAAGTGCGCATATCCGAACCTGCTCTTTCACAATTCGTTTGAAAACGTTAAACAGTTCCTATTCAGACCGCACTTTCCTATCAGTCGAAGGACGGAATCTCCAGATGCTGTAGTGCTGGTAGTAACACCGAGAAGCGGCTGCTGGTCCCTTGCTGATACGAATGTTCAAGTGTGTTTCTTGTATAGAGACAGCAAACGGGAGTGTCGAGCCAACAAGGGTCCAGATAAATCCCCAGGAATAAGCGAAGGCCGACTGATACTACATGACTAGGGCGCAGATGGAAAAGTGAGGGAGACAAGACTTGACTACCCACCCACCCCCAAATCCCGCTTCGCAAGTGGTGCCGCACCAGCCCACGTAAAAACAGCTAAACGCCCATTTTTATCACCATGGGTCAACTGAGTGGTGTCAAGTGCGCACGAACGGGATAGACGAGAGCTAGATACTGCTACCGAGGGAAAATGAGGTAGAGGAAAACAAAAGTGACAAAGTAGCGAAACGAAAGAGCAGCTGGTTACGGTTGTGATTCTCTAATCATGGCTGAAGGGGGCCCGACAAACTGAAAGGTTGGAAGTTTGAAATGGTCGCGGTCATCCTCGATTGCCGGTAATTTCTTGATGACAACGCCACAACTTGGCTCAGTCAACTCATACGTTTTTAAAGTTTTAATCTAGGCTATATTCCGGCGTCCTTAACATGTAATAATCGCAATTATGTATGGGGAAGGGAAAGGTAGACAAATTTATACTTCGTCGAAACTAACCTACGAAGTAACCGAAACATGCAGCCGATATTCCAATAAGTTGCTTACTTCGATTTGCCCCTTACATCTGTTTTGATGCCGGTCCACCGAAACACCAGAATAAGCAGAATCTAATTGTTTCTATGTAGAATTTTGGTGTCAGCCGCACGCACTCCTACTTTGTTTTCCAACTCTATAGAATACGAGCCATACCGTAGAATCGCAACAGGGCGCGTCCAAATTTGGACGCTTCGCCGCTTTGTTCAAGTCAAAATGGAGCGGAAACGTGGCGTTCACGGTCCCTCCTTTCTTCCTGGCGTCACGGCGCTCATGCCACTGCTACCGTCAATGTCGGAAGTCGTTTATCTAATGAATGAATAAATGAATGTTTTGCGGACTCTGTTCCGTCTGGTGGCATGTTACGGAACGAATCTAACGGTGACTGTGACGATTAGCATATAGATTAAAACGGCACCAGCGAAACCCACCGTTTGAAGTAACCGCGTCCCTCGACGCGCATTGCATTGGCACACAACAGCCAGTATGTGCATAGGCTCGTAGTCGAATCTACCTAACTACACAGTCGCGTTAACTGGGTCCCCGGCATTAGCCGAACTCATCCGGCGGACTAGAGCCCTGCGGAGGGCTCATCGCTGGCTGCTTCGCTACCACTTTCGAGTCTGTTCTCGTTGTCGTTTACTCACTGCCGAAAAAGAGTTTAGCTGTATCGCCCACCTGCTTTCTTTGATACCAATGAGTGTAATTAAATCGTCAGTGATACGCCTTTTTCCTATTATCTGCCCCTGTCGCCCTTTCTCACTAGAACTAACGTCCCCTCTATTTTTATGTACTACACCCCAGTGTCGGCAACGAGCGCAAGTACTTTTAATTGAGTGCCATTTATTACACTTGTAGAACCTCTTGTGTTCGATTTTTTGAAGGTTACTTTTGTAGCGGTAATAAATATCAAATTATACTTGAAGTTGTCTAAACTTGGGTCGCATGGAAATCGGCAAGACAAAGAAGCAATTTGCCTGGACAAGCGCAACAATGCCTTATGCAGCTCCATTCAATCCCTAATCTAACAATTTGAACTTGTAATATTATGGTCGACAAACTTTATGCTTCGCATCTTTTTTACTTAGTATTTCCTTTATGGTTTCCAAGGGCCACAAAAGATATGAAAAGCTATCTCAACGTATAGATTAACCCGTTGGATATATCAGGATAACATGTCTGACGTAATAATAAAAGGTCTTTGTGCTTACGGTTTTAATTATAAATTTCTCATATTAGGAAATATAGTCTTCTTCTGAGACCCCTACGAATGTTACTTGAAGAATTGTTTGTGAGCAATCAGCGGGCTAAATTGTTCAGTCGTGTTACAATGCAACAGCTGGTCGATGTTGATCCACCTCATCTGGCCACCTGCCCCCTTTGTTTGCGCGCCACTTTCTCGTCCCCTAACCTAAACTCGACCTAATGCCTTGGCCTTATTGCTGCAAAGTACGCGCATACACTGCCGCTGCTCAACTTCGACGTTCTCTCACCACACGCTAACCCGCGACTTTCTAATTGAGACTGTGAATACGCAATCGAATTTCGCCGACGATGCAACCTTGCGTAATGCCCTTTGCAAGGCTTTTTCTTGTCCTCGCCGCATGCGAGACCGATGCACGCTGACTGTCGGCATATGCAAATGTAATGAGGATGACGACGAAGTATAATTGATGTAAATGTCTGGCTGTCTGTGGGCCTGTGTGAGCGTATAGACACTTGATACAAACGTATGCAACCGAAGACTAAGCTGCCGACAAGCGCAATTGTCTCCGCTCGTTCAGTCTCTATTGAGTATCGCTTTAGCCCTTATGCTCTCGCCAGTAGTACCCGTGTCGCTCTCTCCCTGTACTTAATTGGATTGCTCTCCTGGCCTGAATCGCCAGCTACGTTTGGGAAGGTCAGGGGTATTTTTTTTTGTTTTTGTTGCTGCTTTCATTGGCTATGTGCCAGCTAACTCGGCTATTTTAAGTAGACAATCCTTCTCATTTCCGTGCGTGGTAATCACAACGAGATACTAATAATTATATTTCAGGGAAATACACGAAGAAGGAAACCATGTAGATGAAAGGGTGTGTGTATAAAGAAGGCCCAAAAAATAAATTTAGGACATACACATAATAAGATCTTCAATAGAGGTGCAAATAATTTCGCTTTATGAGACATTCTCGCTGTGCCGCATGTATCGATATGTATTATTCTTTATCGCAATCTTTTGTGTGTTTCTTCAAACATGAACTTCATTAAACGCTATTTCTATGTTTGTCATATATGTCTGATTATCCTCACTTGGTTCGTTCCGATCGACAATAATAAAAAACACACACTTCGTAACCGTGTAGCACTTGCAGTATTTTTGAGGACTTGAAGCCCTAGATTGGGCCGCGTTAACACTGTGTGAATTCGAATACGGTAGCCACCTCGCTAATCCACTATTAATCCTAGTTCTTTGCCTATACTTAAAGCTGTAATAGAATCAAGGTAAAATAGACTATGCGGTACGGCCTTTCTAGACCAGCCAGCTTCTTGTTACTGTGATGTGCCCGTCTGATCTATCTATAAATCTCTGCTTTATATTATTACAACCTCGTCCTGATCCACCCCGTGAAGTCTTCCGGACCACTATAAAGAACTCTCGGAGACAACCCTATTGTCTGGATGACATTAGGATTAGATGACTGCGCGTTGGGAGTAACCTACAGCGAGACCGACCTCATTACCTCTCACTGAAGAGATTTCTTCCGGTCTGAATAGTTGTACCTTTTGACTCGTGAAAATTAAAGCGAAAGTACATCATGCATAATTATAGTCAGGAAAGATTAAAAGCAAAATTACTTTTAAATTGATAGAGCGTCCCAACATATCGACCCGTTCGAATACAGGATAACTTCTCATGTTCATTAACACCTACGTCAATGAAGTATACTTCGAACATGTACTATAGTTTTTTTTACACAAATACGAATTTACAGTCCGCAATTGAATTATGTACGTCACATGTTTGCTATCTTCCAAAGTTGCTGTAAACGGGCGCGTGAATTTTTCATGACAGAAAGTAGTAATCTATGTCAGGGTTTTCTCGATCCTTTGTCCTCGTATTAAAATTAGCCTATAATGTATTGGTCATGGTTTTTCCTTATATTTTGTTTATGCGCAAAAGGAACAGGGTGAAAACCTTATAACCCGTAATATCACTCACTGATGCCCAGCGATGTACTTCATTAGCGCGTGATTTAAGCATGCGACGGCAACGCTTGTAGCTAGTGTGGCCGGTGACTTTTTTTTTTATTTTAATCATCCCTCAGGGTGCGTACAATGTTTCGGATGACATAGCTGGCCCCCTCTTACTAGCACCAGTTCAACCTTTGTGCTTCTCTGGTAAGCGGGCTAAGACAGTGAATTAGTTGTGCAGAAGTTGACGCCAGCGTTAATCTACGTCTGTCTGTGTCCGAACACTTTGAAAAACAAGATGGTCTTATGTTCGTGCGCTTGTGAAACGCGACAATTAAATGTTTTCTTTGGGTACTGTTAGCCTCCAATAGGTACGTCATGGCGAGCTCTTATTTTTAATAACATAGTGCACGATTTTTCATCCGTACACGATCTAGGACTGAAGTCTACTAGACATTACTGACCTTGTTAACGGTCAAGTAATAACAGTGGTCTAGTGTTTAGGGCCTGTTTGTTCCATAGACATGCGAGATAGGTAATACTGACAACACAGCACATTTTCAATATCTTCTATACTCTATAAAATTATTATAAATCAATGCTAAGTGATCAAATCACCTATAGGTTACCCAAATAAAGAATAAATTCTCCGTTAGATAGCGCTATTACATGCCATTATTATAACGTACCCCATATAAGGAAGAACCCTTGAAAGTACTGTGGTTTTCGGTAGAAACGGCACAAGCTTGAGAATGATCTACAATAATAGTTCTTTTTGTATGTGTACATCGCAGGCCCCTCCGTGGCCACCAAAATGCCCGTGTTCATTTCCGAGACAACCCATAAATAACCTGCAGGCGGACATATTCTTCTCAGGCAAGTTGTCCTCGTTCATCTTAGACGATTCGCATACGATTTTCGACTATTGGCAGGGCAGGGTAGGGTAGGCGACAAACGCGTTCGCTTCACTCGTATAACGTCAGCTTCTGCTTTTCCGTTGCACGAACTCCGTGCCGAGTTCCTGGCGGCCAACGGCCACAACTATAGGGTATCGCTATTGAAGAGTCGATTCACCCACCGCCGCCTTGCCGACGATGCTACCGTTTGTGGTAGCGCGCTCTAAAGATGGCGGCTCGCACAGCTTTTTCCTTTTGCGTTGCCATTTTTTCGTCGCCGTGGTCGTCGTCGTTCTTTTAGATCTAATCGGATTCCTCGATAGCAGCTATTTTACCTTTGAGCTATCTCCCGCCAGCATCTCTCTGATATTGAGGATAAAACGAGTATTTCTCAGTTAGTTCAGCGATTTCGCATAATCAGTTGTAGTTTCATCTCGCGCAACAATCGCGCGTACTTTTCGCAGTCAGTGGGTATGTGATACAGGACAATACTAGCGAGAACGGCTGAACAGAGAGTGAACCAACCCTCTGCGGAGTAACTCGGCTGTGTCCTATTGACGGATCGACTACCCGGAACGGGTCGCCCGCGTGCGTGCGTCAGACGCCGCCTCAGATATACATTTGCACATAGTCCTGCCGCTGCGAGGAATTTCAATATCGCCAAAAGTGCAAGTCAAAGAAGGAGGGTAATAGCAAACACACAGCTAGAATGTCGCGTGGGTACGGGAAAATCAAGAAGTAGACTGGCAGTAGAAGCAACGATGAGCTGAGGACGAACTATAAATAAGCAGACTGCGTACGAGTTGATGGCCATGTTTCCACATTATGCCCACACATTCGGTTACTATGCCCAACGAAGCAATAGCGGAAGTCTGCCGCTTCGGCTACCGGATTTTTTCGGAGTGCATTTGAGCCTCATGAGCTTCAAAATTTCTTGAAAAACTATGTTTGTTTGCGACAGGCATAAGAGTAGCCAAAGCTAGCTGCTGGTATTAGGTGATCATTTTACTGCCAACATGCCATTCTCTTGGCGGTAAAAACTCAGGCACCCTACTGAATTTGTAAATGTGATTAATTAAAATCACTTGTAAATCAATTACTGAAAAACACTCGAAAGTATTACTAGGTCAAAGACCTGGTTGAAGATCTGAACGAGGCTCGCGTTTATAACGAACTCATTTCAATTGTGAACGAGATTAATTAACCTAACCATAAATAGATATTATTTTAAAAACTACCTAAGAATTGGCTTTCTTTATTGGTGGCGTAAATTGTGCAGTTTCAATGTGTCATTGGCAAGACTTGAAGTAGTAGTTCTGCACAGTATACACACTATATGGTAATGTGTATGGACTTGGGTCATAAGGATATTTGTGACAAACATGCTTCCAGCATAGTGATTACCTGCAAGCAGTATTTAGATCTAGCACTTAGCGTGTCGTAGTATTTACGGTATTGCCATTTTGTCAAGCCAATAGAAGGATTCGCAGACCCACGAATAAACTGCGTATGGACTCTGTATAATCGTGCCTTGTTTGCTTCTTCTTCACTGTTCTGTTCTTCGATCTGTTAGTGTTGAACGAATCCACGGCTTCAATAATAAGCTCTCAAACCAACTGCTTAAGTATGGATATCCCTGTGCGTAATTGGGACGCGAGAGATCAAATCCTAGTAGGCGTTTTCTTACAGCTGCTGCTTTTAGTACTGATGTCGTCGGGAGACCTCTGAACTCTTCAGTAGCCTGAAGACTGGATCCTTCTTCTTCTATCCTTTCTTTTGACGGGCAGCGGGCACACTGAACACAATGAACACAAGTGCATTGTAAGCATTTTCGCAGTGGTGGTGAACAGAGGGTTTTATGGAAATAAATTCGTCAACTGGGACCGTTTTGATTCGCTTCTTCTTGTCGTAGTCGCTGCCGCTTCTGCATCCAAGCTCGGCAACTTCCGTTGCAATCTACCCCGTCGAGACCTTCGCAAGTGGAAAAACTAGACCTAAAAGCGCAGAAGACACAGGCGCATCAAAAGGACGCAGCCAGCGGCTGTTGTAGCGCCGCCTTCCGTCCTGTCCGTCCCAGCCCTTTTTGTCCTCCTCCCATCGTCCTGTACGGGGTTCAAGTTGTCGAGACGATGGGTAACAAATATAAATAAAACCTTCGCCACTGCCAACTTTCCTGCTACTTCGTGGGCCATGAAGACTGAAAGGACCCTTTTCGCCCAACTCCCCACGGGCTACGATGAGGTAGTGGCGGCGAGGCCGGCAGCGGGAGCAGCCAGGGAGGCTAGTGGCCGTTGCTGCTGCTGTCTTGGGGTTCCGTCGAGGACAAACGCCACCGAATGCCCGAACGGGCTGAACCCTGGAGTCGTCTGGCTGAACCGAGAACCCCCAATAACCAATCCCGACTGTTGCGCCGCTACCTACTAACAGGAACTAAATAGAAGAGAAGGTATGAGAGGTACATATGTAACGCTAGTAATAGTAGTGACCCGAGCTGAGCGAGGCAGGTGAGTACAAATCTGTGGTGGATAGAGTACATTCATTGAATCATATCATAGACGAGTTAGTAAGCTAGGGATACATATATGGGTAGATGTCAACTAACATAGGTACGACGTTATAGAGCATTACGGACCCACGACTGTAAAGCACCACTTAGATGGCTGCTTATTCACGATGATGTGAAGCTATAATAAAAGTAAATAAAAATACTAAACCCCTTTTAGAGTCGTCTGACTTCAAAAATTGAAGATACGTTATTCGGGTATTATTTCTTGTGTCATCCGCTATAGAAATCTAGCACTTATATAAGTTAAAGGTGCTTTTGTCTAGAGCTGCTCCATGTCATCTGTAATATGTCTGTTTTGTGCGAAAACGGTAGCTCACTCCTAAAATGTCATGCCTACGTTATGGCGTCGGTAACTTAAGATCGTTTCTTTTGTTTTCGATTGTTTCTCAGTTTAGATAAACCCATCATTAGGGCTAAGTAGATGTGGCAACAAAAGACCGATTAGACCGCTAGCCATGGGCCATTGCTCTCAGCACTGCATCGTACAGAAACCCGAAATCCAACTTGTGACAATGCGATGTTGTTGTTTGTGGCAGACTAATCAACCATATCGCGTTATCTTCTTATACATAAACTTAGATGTTTGTATCAGTAAACACTTGCCAAATACAAATTTGCGAAGTAACATTGCAGACAAAATATAGAAATACATAGATAGTTTGTAATGCGGTATTACTGATAATAGCAAGTGACTCTCTTATGAAGTAATAGGATGATTAGGACCGGGTGGGAGCAAACGAATGGCAATTATACACACATACATATCTAAGTATAGATGTACTATACGGCTGAAACGTGTCAGCGCTCTCGGACGCAATAGTCGTAAAGATAATTGACATCGAGTGGACGACGGGCCCTCGCTTTAGCCGCACGCGTATAATCATTGCCGTGTAACCCGTGTACGAACCCGTCCACGAACAAATAGATGAACGAGCTAGGGAGGTAGCAAAACTGTCCTGCCCCTTATTGGGCGTAAATGGATGGGGGGCGCTTTCCACGTAACGTGTCGGGTGACGTACTGCCTCCGCCTTGATGCCATTTTACCATTAGGAATTGCTGTAGCTTCAACAGCGGCGGACCACCACAGCCAACGCATTCATCCTGGTAGTCTTGTTCAGGTCCTGTCCGCGTCACAGATCTCTGTAGCATGACACAGAGAGAAGAAGGCTAGCTGTCCTAGTGCCATGACACAGGAGCAACCGGGCGTCCCGCTCACCGGCACGCACACTAGCTCACAATGAGACGAACACTAGGCGCCCTGTGTGGGGAGCACGTAGCAGCGTACACTGCTCCCTCGAGTCCAGTAGCAGCAGCGGCACCACTAGCAGTACGCTAAGTTTTATAAATGAGTAATTCTCATCGCGCACTTAGTCAGTGTTCACACAGTAACGGCAACAGTCGAGCAATCGGCTTGAGCAGCGCGGCATTTCCCCGCCAATGATACGCGGCATCGTGAGAGTCTGCGCTAGTAGTAATTGTAGTCGTACGTACAAGTTGTAGGAACGGCAGTAGTCGCATCCAGAGTCCCAGTGATGCTTCAATGGGCCAAAGCAAGCATCCTGGCTCCTTGGCTGGCGCTTAGCAGTAATGCTACATCGCTCCTAACTCGTTCGTCAACAGAAACGCGGCACGAGACAGGCAGATAGCTACCAGTCGACAACAATGACGCTTGTGGCTGCGAGGAGTTAAAGCAGGGTAGAGAACGGTTCGTTTTGAGCAGATCACCGGCGAATTGGACGAGCTGTCGTACGTACGCACTTCGCGACGACCCGTAGGAGTTCGTCACAGGGAATTAGTAACGGATAAGGTTTTGTTTTTCCTTCGTTCGAGTGTACGGAAATTGGTAAACCAATGTTGGTTAACAGGCGGTCGCATTCGAGTACAATGGGGCATGTCATTATGCAGTAGTTATTTATTGTATCTAGGATAGTGGTA
This sequence comes from Varroa jacobsoni, assembly GCF_002532875.2. Classification (NCBI taxonomy): domain Eukaryota; kingdom Metazoa; phylum Arthropoda; class Arachnida; order Mesostigmata; family Varroidae; genus Varroa; species Varroa jacobsoni. The sequence continues at coordinate 9,452 of NW_019215253.1, read as the reverse complement.
CGCAAATATTAGACGTTGTCCAACGTCGTTTGTCGATTTTACTGTTTTATTCCTTTTTATCTATAACGACGAAATATTATCAAGCAAACGAAAACTAGCACCTTAGTATCAATATCTGTTCTATACTATTGCTGTACATTTGCGCGTCGCAATCAAAATACCTTAATGAAAGTCATAAATATAACAAGTTAGTTTAATTATATAAAACGCACTGGTAGTTATTTTTTGTCCATTGTTGATCTAGCGTTAACTTTGCATCACTGAACTCAATGGTCTTCGTAGATATTCGGCTTTACGTCAATGAGATCAGCAGTTTCTGATACTTGTACTCCAGCTGTCCAGAAAGCCCAGCCATTGAATGCCCGACGATCTCTTTGAGTTAAACTGTAGACTGAGAAGCATTCTACCAAAAGGAAGATTCCATTGTTGCTGGTAGAGCTGCCAGCACAGCTTCTACAGACGTCATAGTGCTACCACTGCAAATGCCGTGGTGAAAGATAGCAGAGCAAAATGGGTCGGAGGAGCCGGCAAACTGTGTTCCCCCCCCTGGATGGCTAAGAGATGCGAGTAAGGTGCCACCAAGCGTGAACGTCAACAAGTGAGAAGGCAGTCACCTACTCCCTCAGCCCCCCGTCCGCTGTTATTCTGTGCAATCGCGTCCCAGTCGCCTGCTCGAGCCGCTGACGCTTCAGGTTGGTTCTCGCCGATCTTTTTCCTAGACTACCCACCATTGCGCTCTTACGCGGCTCTAAGGGAAGAGCCGTTTCGCTGCACTGCAGAGGCCGAATCCCCCATGCCAGTGTACCACCAACATTGGCGGCCTGTTCCAAGATCAGGATCGCAGTAGGCTCATTGTGAGTGGTCTTTCCATCTTTCGGCGCTACTCTTTTACTTGTTACCCCACAGACACACATAGTCGTCACTCGTATCCGTCCTAAAATACGATAGGAGCTGTGGTACGGTTGTTGCCATTACCTCAACTACAGTTCTGTTGTTACTAGTCGATTGCCCCCGACAGCGCTTCTACTCTCGGCGCTTCTCACAACGAACCACAACAACGTGAAAAAGGCCAAAATTAACACGCAGACCTGACCTCTGCTTCTGCAGACGCACACATTCGCATTCGGTCGATACCTTCTGCTCTATATTCGTAACAGCTGAAATCTGGTTGAGACTGTGCTGTGCTTGGCCCGTCGTTCCATTGAAGTCTCCCATTTAGGGTAGCGCGGCGCCTCCGTTCCTTGAGCTGAAGACGCGTTTAGACGCAGTATAGACGAAGCGGGTAGGTGATGGGTCTGCCGAACTCGAAGGCGAGTCGAGGCCACCAGACGCCTACAATAAGCAATCGCTGTGCGGTGGAACAGCACCAGTGAGGTCTTGTAGGGGATAGGTTAGGAAACGGTAGACTAGTAGGGAGTAGGGGGAATAGAATGTGAGGGGTGTGACAGTTGAACCAAAAGAAGGAAGAGGCGGCTCCCTAGGGAGCGCAGACGGATTTACGTTCAAGTAACGCCCCCAAGTTGTTCGGTCAATCCCCACTGTCCTTCGCAGTGTTCTCAACATCACCCTCGCAGTACGGCTTAGCAGACCTGGCAAGCAGACGATGGCGATGGTGGTTGTGAGACCGAAGTTGGTGGCTTAGGGCCTTTTGTTGAAATTGCAGTCTGCGCAGCAGGTGCCGGGCGTAGCTATACGTACTAAGCTGCCGTACTATATGAACAGGAGCATCTTAAACAAGCAGTCCGCTCCTGCCAACCACGAACTAAGTCGAGCAGTCAGCTAGACAGACGAGGGTGTGCACGCTTCACTTGCGGGTTTGCAGTGTCGACTTCTTTCGTTCGAAGACTCTAACTACGCAGCGCTAGCTAATAGAGCTGCGTGCACATATAAGAGCGAACAAAAGAGAATCGATCCTTTTTCCCCTTTCTTTTTGGAGAACTCCGTTGCCCGGAATCGGATCAGCTGGCTAACAATGGCCTACCTTACCAAACATCACCCTACTGTTGGTAAATTACCTGATGGCTTACCCTCGATGGAGCTAAACGTATTGCTAAGCGTGCCACGGCACTTCAAAAACAGGATCAGCCATTTTGAGATGACAAGACAAAATTAATCCCATGGAATTTCGAATGCTTCTATGCAGAGTAGCATCTTCATGCTAGCAACCAGATGCGGTTAACTTGAGCCTCACAGATGCTGACAAACCCTCTCACGCGCATTTCGAGGTATATTCTTCAAAGGAATTTTCTGATTAGGCGCGTCGATCCTTGTCAGTGGCAGCAATTACGAGATCGATGGTTTCTCCACATGGGCAACTCTGAAGATTTCCTGACAATTGAATGTGTCAAACTCTAAAGGTCCGACAAAAGTAGCGGATGGCAACTGCGGAACTTATCGTACATACAACGATGTGCAAAACGGGATTTTGCTGGCTTTTGTTGCGTTGACTTATGGCTGACTTATTGAGCGAGATACGATGTGGGTCGAAATCGACATACTGGTCTACACCTAGTAACAAAATGAGCGACCCACCGTGTCTGCAACGGGTCAAATGGCAAGATGTAATTTGTGCTGGCACAGGAAAAGTCACGATGAACCTTACTTACGAAGCGATATTCGTCTGAAATCTTCCTAGTCTAAGAGCGATTTTCTTGACTTTTCACCACTTTAGCTCCTTTAACTTGAAGTACAACATTGCCGTCTTACCCGCCTCAGAAGCGTCATCGTCGTCGTCGTCGTCGTCGTCGTCGTCTACATCCCGGTACATGGCAGAATAAAAGAACAAATACAAAGAACACTTCAGCAAATTTGGGACATTACTCCTCGGGTCAGCTTGCATAAACCATGGCCTACAAACCACTCCTCACATTTCTACGATTTTTCGTGCTTCAACGAAACATATTCATGGGTAGATACTTTGAGTTCGGGCATGACTGTTTAGCTGCACAATACAAATCCGACACTACATTCGAGCATGTGCCATGATTAAGCCCGCCAACGTCATCCTCCGTTAGACCATCCTCAGTCAGTTACACCTAACACCAGCGAACACTATTTTTATCTCTTTCGTAGCCTCTTTGCGAGAAAGCACACAGTAGTCACGTAAATCTCTCCGTGCTATCCTTCCACCCGCCTTTACCCTCCTTTCCACAGTTGGCTGTGTGAGCTGGCTCCAATCAGTTCCGTAGCCCGATCGTACCCAAATATACGTGCGTGGCTCATGTTAGGTGTTAAGTGAAGCCAGTCATTAAACTTCACGCATTCGGCCAACAGTCCGACAGCCAGGAAGACCGCTAGCTAGCGAGGGACCAAGAAGCAGCGGACGAGCGAGTCCGCCAGGAGGACGTAGCCAAGGAGAAGAGTGCGCATCTATTCGTACATACATAGACGGCATATGGTCACAGGAGGAGGTCGAGAGTTCAGTTGTGAACGGATCGCTTGGTGTCCGTGATGATGTATGTCTGCGCGCTATGTTGCTAGGCTGCCCGCTGGGGCCCTGGCCGCCTGCCTGCTTGTCTACCGGTTCATTCGGTAGTCGCTCGCTTCATTCACTAATGACGCCAGCAAGACGCCACCAGAGGCCCAAGTGACAGCGAACGGCCGAGGCAGCGGACTAACAGATCTTATTAGCGAAATGACACCATGCAACACCCGAAAACAACTAGCATCACCGACATAGCCGCCAAGCGCTACGTACACTGGTACTATCAGCTGGAGAGCTACTGTGACTAACACCGGCGGTCATCATCATCAAAGAAAAAGAGAAAGACCGCGACGAGGGACCGCCATGTGGTACACAGTAGCGGTCCCATTAGAGTTCCTCTTCGAAAAATTCCGATTCGCTGTTCCTTCCTACGACTGAACCCCCGCCCGCCCGCTCCCCTTCACCTCCACTCCTCGCTTTAACATTTCCACATACACATACACACACACGCTCGCTGACCCCACTACAGAAAACTAGCTGTTTCGTCCTGTGGCTGGACAAGTGGCATAGAACAATTATGCTTTTGCAGATGACTGGCTATATATTTCAATCATGTAAAAGGCACGCGTCAAAGACGGCAGGGTTTGCATGCGAGGCAAACTTAAGTGCCACACTGCCTTTAGAGTGGCGGAATCGCTAAACTGTGCTAGATAGCATAACGATATATACCGTCGTATTCACTAATGCCAGCAACCCAGTATAACGCGCGCTTCGCGAGTGGAGCCTTCCATTCTCAGTTCTCCTTTTCGATTGGCACTCATATCTAATTGACGCTGGCTTGCGCAATAAGCTGATTGCCAAGCGCGTTTCATCAAACAATTGAGCGATTTCACTACGTCAGAACCCTGTATATTACAATATACAGGGTACGCGCTGACCTTGTCACAGCTCGACCCTTTCAAATGAAAATGGCGCGTTTAGAACAATGCTTTGGTCTTGCATATTTCGTCAAATTCAATTTACAACTTGAATTAGGCACAACTTTCCCTTTTATATAGGAGTGGAGCTGGTTTCATCGGTTCAATTTATGGTTTGAGCAGTAGATACGCACGCTTTTCAATCAGTTGTCACTCAACAATCCGGTATATCTTGAAGCTAACACCTAATATTCGGACAAGCGTGCCTGCTTTGTTAAGCTTCGACATACATGGCACATAGGCCCGCAAATAATTGGCCATTTAAAAGATTTGTTGCCACCACTGTGTAGCATGTTGAAAGCGACAACTACGTTAGCGCTATCGCTAACACAAGTAACGACAGCGGTAATAAAACGCTCTAGCTGGGACTCGATAGCCGGCCTCGTTCGAATCCGCTGTGCTTTGCTGACTTTTGTCGATATAACAAGGATCAAGATTGCTCGTAGCAGATAGTCACCGGATTGACAGACCATGCGATTGAGCCCCTTGTTTCTCTGCTCAAAGGTATGCAATGACAGTCCGTCAGCTCATCTATCATTGGATCCCGACTTTTGGAGGAAACATGCAATTAATAACAATTACGGCTCGGAAGAATCGAACGAAATCATGACGATGATTGTTTTTATGGTGTACCATTGCTAATAATATAATAACCGACCGTTATTTACTACGGGCTAGAGTAATGAAAGCAGAAGATGGCCAACAATGTCCGGGCCTATTAGAGAGTGAACGCAGCACAGCCACTAACAGACGTCGGGGAAAAATGTTCAGGACTAGATTCGGTGCAGATTAACGATACGGCCACAAGACTTAACCCTTCTCTGATGTGCGGATGGCGATGAACCTTTACAGGGGTGCTAGTGACTGCCGTCTATAGAAGGCAACTGAGCATGTTTTGTAAGCAGAAATAGCTTTTAATATAGGTATAGCCTTTAGAGATGGTTAGACACAGACATAATATTGAGAGGAAAATGTCAGACCAAATTCCGATAAAATAATACACAGTCAGTGGTTCTGTCGAATTACTCTCACACTTATTAGTACCAATAAATATGCCAACCATCTGTCATTAGACAGTCATGTGTTCAATTTTAATTATAAAAACAGGTGAACAGAAATGCTTATAAACTACTACAAGTACGTTTCATAACAGGTATTTCCAGCCTAAAAGCAAAATGCTCTCATAATATACCGGTGGATGTATATGAAAGCAAATCACGAAGCCAATACACAGAAGGCCAAAAACCGTATGGACAGACCATCAGCGATTGGGCGAATTCGAAGGGCAAAGGCTTAACCCCTATTGCTACATGTCTTGTTTGGGCCAATTAGGACTGCAAAACGTTCGGCCTCTTCAAGTCCCATGACGTGGTTCAACCCGTTGGACCAAGCCAAGGAACAGTCTTTCATCCCTTCCAAGATAGGCAGCTGTGGCGGGAATGCTAAATGTCGAGAAGAACTGCAGAGAAGAACCTACTATCCGAAAGACCGAATATGTTTGGATTCCGACAAATTGGTACACACTAAAGCGAGTGTCAGTTTCAAAAATGTAGAAGTTGAATACTTCTCTCTCTGTCTTTGTTCCCCTAGCCACAGAAAGATGCAAAAGTTTAACACTACCCGTACAATTGAATTCTAACAATAAGCAAAGCAAAAAAGCTTTTTGCTGTAGCACAAAACGTTCGAGCTTTTTGCCCCACGGAAACAACAACCTGACCCTTCTTACAGGAAGGCTTCTGTTGAGGGATCATATTAATAACTTAGGCTGATGTAAAGCCCTGAAGCGTAGTTCATGCACCATAGTCCAAACTGTAGCCTGTATGCCTGGAGATGATACTGCCGGGAATATCGTATAGCAAAATCGTGAACTTTTTCGTAGTACACGATTGTGTGATACGCTTAGCATGCACTGCTATATGGTAAACCGTGTCGGTTTAATGCATTGGATTGATGTGCCATTAGTTCACCTTTAAGGGGTACGTGTATACACCGGGGCCATGTGCCTATTCATGCAACCTACGAGAGGAAGAGTGTTAAATATTAAAGAAAGCACGAAGAGTTCTGTGCAAATGGGTGTATGAATGGGTAACACAAAGTGCACATACTTCGTTGTCTTTTTGTCGAAGGAAACGGATGTGCGCAAATGGACAATATAAGTCTCATATGTTTCGTTCTCCGGTCCGGAGAAAGACATTCTCAGATTTGTCTGCTAGCCTTGTTCCAGCTCAATGCTGAAAGCTATCTTTACACGGACCGTAGCAAAAATTGGCAGTAACATTAAACTACAATCGAATGGCATTACACTATCCGACGGAGAAGTTATCGAGAATCAAGATGAGCGAGCGTATAAGATGCCTTCTATTCGTTGACAGTTACAGCACTCACATTCGGCGATTCCCTACAATATACTCTATACATCGACAGTCACATCACATTCAAAATAGGCTATCCATAAAATGGCATAGACTTGGGGTCGTTTCAGTAGTAGCTGTCGAGTCCAACAAAGACACTTTTCGTCAAGTAAGTAGTAAGCAAAATCAGCTGGCAAAAATGTTCATCTGTGTCACAAACGGTGGCAAGTTGGCGTTGTTCGTAAAAGTTTCCCAGCGTCTTTCCTCCCCCATGGTTATACGCACTCGCTTATATCATCGTTCTCTGCTTGCTGAAGCAGTTCTCCGCTCACCCATGCTTAGCTTGTCTCCTCCTGCCTTACCCCCTACCAGCTGAAAACAACACTTATCGTTCATGATGAGTCACTTTGAAACTGGCCTCTGTCGCTCTCTTATCCACCGAGTTCCAACTCTCTGAAGCTACCCCGTCCTTTCCTGCCAACGCAGTATCTTGTATACTTCGCTTCTACTTCGGTTATCCTCTTCACACTTCGTAGCATCTCATATCTGTATCGAAGCGTCTCCCGCTGCTGGGCCAACCCCTGTATTCGAAAGCTTCAGTTCACTTCACCCCTGTAAAGGCATCCTGCCGCCACGTGTGCTGTAGCACTGCAGCGGGCACAGAGCGGGGAAGAGCATCCTGTAGTCCGTCGGCTGGCTTCAAACCGAGCGTATTCAACTGGACTTCAGACAGTCGTTGGATCCGTGGAGGCGGACGCTTTCGACCTCGCTATACCGTCGCTGCCATGGGCATCGTTATGGAAATGTATGCAAGCTTAATTAGGAGATCGGAAGACATCGCCAGTCTAAGCCACCCAGTCCGTGCAGCGAGCTAAACCTCAAAACGTGGTGAGAACCACCATTCCAAGAGGGCATTGCCAGACTGCCCCAGAAGCAGTCACTTCTCCCCAATTCCTCATGAAAAGGGGTGAAACTAAAGAAATCCATGAGATGTTACGTGCAGTTAAAAAAAAATATATATACATGGTGCGAAGGAATATGCTTAAACACGATAGAATACCACCACGCCCGAAAACCTCACCTAGTATGCCCACAACCGGATGCCGACCATCAGCTGGGGGAACCGAGGAAAGGGCGACGATTTGAAGACTCGACAACGATAGGTGACGAGGGAGTGACTTTACTTAGCAGCACTTCAGGCAGAGCACCTCACCGGTCGCAGAGATTTGAGTTGCATCGTCATGATAAGCTGACACGAGCGAAACTGATCATCGTAACGGCGAACCACCAACGAGACTCTAATTAGAGAAGACGGCCGGACATGCCATCATTGCGATCGGATCATGTTGCCAATGCAAGATGTCTCCATGGCCTTTTTGTTTTAAGCTGACGGCCCTATTTTAAGACAGATGACCAAAAGTTGTAAGATGTGAAACTGTGTTACCACAGTGATGGCAAGTTAGCTTATACATATACATGGAACGTTTAGAGGGTAAAAGTTACAGCCAAGGCTTCTTTTACATATATTTCCGCACGGCTATTTCGTGTCGTGTTTCGAGCAGTAGATAACTGGTTATAGAAGAGCACTTATTTTGCCCTTTGAAAAAGAGGTGAACAGAGGTGTGCAAAGTAGAATTATACATAGGCTGTAAGGTTAACGCAAAAACGCGGCTATCCAGTGTATACAATTTGCCACAACTACATACCACTCATTGATACGTACCCTCAGCCAATAGAGGCTATTGACGCTTTATAGTTTTACAAAAGAAAAAAAACATAGGATAGATAAGTTGACTGGTGAACAGTAACTGGTGCCACCGATATGACCGTACGTAGGTAGGTAGACAACTTCCTATAAAGTTCCAATTTATTGACCAGTAGGATATGGGAAATAGACATATCTCTAGACTCGCCAGCGCGTTAACGGGGAAAAAAGTAACATTTTACATGTTTACAGGTTAATGTTATTTATAAACAAATATTGCTAGTAAATGATAACGGTGGTGCTATGATATATTTATACTCGTAGACTGTATACAGCGCTTGGTTTGATTACTTATAACATACATGAACAAACAGGATTCACTAAGGTGTGGCGGTAGTAACAATAATTAAGCAGAAAACTGCTAACTTGGAAATTGCTTGCCCCTACAGAGCATAACTAATGTGTCGGAAAGATACTCCCTTTATTAATCTACAGTTCGGCCATGACACCACCGGGTTTTCCCACATAGGAATGAAAGACAAAGCTAATCTATAACCATTCTACCCAACGATAATGTCGTTCATGAAGTCTGTCTGCGCGCTGGGCAACACCTTAGCTAGACAGACGTATACATGTGTTTGTACGAACTTCATCCGCGCTTTTACACACTCGTAACGATCACACGACAACGGACTCATCACAGCTGACGAACTAGCGAAGAATATATATCCTATGCTGTCCGTGTCATCGTGGGATGCAAGAGCATCTTAACACTATTTGCTATTTAGCAGACGACACGGATCCGATAGTTACTGGCCAGCCAGGAGCCCCTTCATACCATTGATACCTCACTATCGCCCAAATCGCGCCATCCAGGAGTAGATATCGGCACTGACGATGGGTATCCGCGTGTGTGTATCTGTTGGGCAACCAATGCCTCCGATGCGCTATTACAACTACCAACTGCTCATCTCATTCCACGCAGTAGATTGCAT